>NC_143562.1:70440000-70631250 GCF_054136105.1 Typopeltis vanoorti | reverse complement strand
TATTGACTGATCACCTACCCACTTTCATGTCCTTCTCGCATCCTGCAACCAATGGTTTGTTTCAACAGGACAATGCGCCGCCCTAACGGGTCGCAACTACCCATGAATAACTCGAGGAACAGTCATTCGATTTTGGGACCATTCAGTGGCCCCAAGGTCCCCTGATATATATATACGATTGAATCTCTCTGAGATGCAGAAGAGCGATATATCCGGGATAGAAGTCAAAGGTGCAGTTGTGGAGAATGCTGCAACAGGCATGGCTGGAATTATGGACCGCAATCTTCCGTCATCTGGTAAAGCCAATGCCTCGGAGAGTATAGACTGCTATTTACGCTAGAGGAGGACAGACACGCTATTAGGTAGCTATCTCTAAAGTTTATGTGCATTGAGTGTATTATAATTCATATAAAATGCCTTTTATATGCAAGGAGAGTAGATGAAGCTGTGGTAGTCCTCACAAGTCTCTCTCTCTCTCTCTCTCCTTCTCTCTTATTTACAGAACCAGGTGAGATATACACAGACCACTTACGTAAACGTGTAGTGTAGAAAGAGAGAAACTTCCTCTTTCTAGTGAATTGTGAGAAATTAACCAGACATTTCTATAAGTCGGAGACTTGTGTCATAGAAATATGTAAGAACGGAATCGATTTGAAATATGCACGAGTTAGATTCACCATTCGTGTAGTTTGTCATGTATCTTGTTTTTTTATCGCCTATCTTTCTTTTTAAGTAATGTAAACAGTTATTTATACATTAGAAACCATGACAGTAAGATAGTGTTAATAAGAGGAATAAGAATTTTGTTTAAAATTTGTGTTAATTTATTATCTGCATGTGGTAAAATCTGCAGCTTGTGAAAAATAAACAAACCAAACCGAAACTTGTACAGGTACGTTATCTTCCCTTCATTCATTAAAGCGAAGAAATTCCCTGTAATTTGCTGTGCTGAAACCTTTCTGCATTTTTGAGTATACTTCTCTTATACTCCACACCATACCACTTTTGTTTATTCCGTTCCCTATTTGCATATTTAACTTGCTTCTTTATTCAACATAATGCCTAAACTAACTGAAATACCTTTTATTTTCTGATTCCCTCATTCACGATGCAGCTGACTTTTCCAATCATTCTACTTGACTCTTTTTATAGTTCAGGTAGAATGATTGTTGATTTACTTGCCAAGTTTCTTAAACCAATTATTTAGCTGGTTAAGAATTCTGAAGGTAGTACTAAGTATATTTAATAGTATGACTTATCAGCTTTAAAAAGAGCTGAGTTGAATGTCTTCAATTTTGACAATTGATTAATGGTCTAATCCCACTTTCTTTCATAAAGCGATCCATAAAGGAAATGAATAGAAGTTGATACAGTGTGCATCCTTGTGTATACCTAATTTTATAACCAAGCATCTTCCTATATCTCCTTCTACTGAAAACGATGACATACAACTTAAATATAGTCTATGCATCGCTTTGTATAATGTCCATTTATACGATATAATTGTTGTGTTTTGAATAGCTTCGATATTGGTACATTTTATATGAATTTACCAGCTACAAAACTTACAAATACAAATACAGGAAGAAACTAATTCCCGTAGTTTTCTAACTGTTTAATTTCTTGTTTTTTTTTCTTGTTTAATTTCTTTTGTCTTTTGAGTATAATCTATGTCTGATATTCACTAATGTATCATTATTTTAATGTAAAACGTTAAGTTTAATACTACTAAATTTCCTATAATAGGAAGATAAATCTAGAAAAAAAAAAAAAAAAATCTGCACAACTGGAAAGATACCTACGACTGCAAGTAGTTGTTCACCACATTTTATTTACATTTAGTGTTTTGTTGATGATTTAATTGAGAAACAAATTCTCTCTTTAGTGAATAATTTTTATTAGTTACAAAAATTATGGCATTCATCATCCCAGAATAAATTGCAATATTTTTGCAATACTTTTAGAAAAATCTGTTAAATGAATTTACTCAGTTCATTCAATGAGCTATTAAGCGTATTTTGTAAAAAATTAATTTTTAAAATCCAAATTATGCTGAATCATTTTATATAAATGAACAAAACGTGGAAATGAACAAAACAACTAATGTGCAAACTACTGTAGCCAGTCACATCGAAAAGCAACAATGATCTGCTAAGAGTATTGAAAGACAGTCTTACGCACTTTGCATTAGTAATACAAATGAGGAAGAGATGAATTCACTTTAGTAGTTTATGATGGGCAGTTGCAAAAGTAGTGCAGAATCGTTATGATACGTGTAGCTGTAAAAGGCTTATAATTGAACTGAAGCCACTGCACTGCAAATTGTTTCAATATACTTCGTTTTTTTTCTTTAAAAATTAAAATAATTATTTGATGTTTCATACCCTTGGTTACATACATTTTAGAGTATGCAGTACATATACTTACTAATCTATTATAATCATATGCATTGTTATAATATTATAAATATTTTTCAAATATGGATTTTTTCAATCTTTCGTTCAACAGAATGTTGTAAATATTGCATGTATGAGTGTGAGTGTTCTATTCCATTATATTAGCGCTTTCTTAAAAATAACTGCGCATTTCAAAAGATCATTTTATTTTTTATGATAAAATAATGTTCGTATAAACACTGAAAAATGTATTATCCTTCTTATTTTATATTCCAGATTATATTAAAGAAAATTGGACTCTGATGCTTGTTAACTTCTTCGGCCATACGTACTGCATATTATTATTTTTTCTCTTGTTTCTGTTCTCTCTTATATCATTTAATTTGCATTTAAATAATTCCTTTTAAATGCTTTTTATTTTCAAAAAGAATAAACTAAGCAGTCTTAGTCCTCAAAAATTATGGATGATCGACGGTCTGTGCTTTTAGACTTCATTGATAGTGACCCAAAATGTTTTTTCTCTTTCTCTGTCTCAGAAGAGAGAGAGAAAAAAAAGAATCTCTCTCTCTCTCTCTCTCTCTCTCACTCTCTCTCTCTCTCTCTCTCTCTCTCTCTCTCTCTCTCTATATATATATATATATATATATATATATATATATATATATATATATATATATATATATATATATATATATATATATATATATATATATATATATATATAGAGAGAGAGAGAGAGAGAGAGAGAGAGAGAGATTCATTTACAGAACCAGGGAGGGGAGTAAGCAGGCGACTTCGGTAAATTTGTGGTGAAGAGAAAGCGTTCCTCTTTCATGGGCAGGACGTCAAATAAAAGACGATATTTTATAATTCTGCAAATTGAGTGAAAGTAAAATAAATTTCACTAAATGATAATCCGAATTCAAATAACTTGAAGAAGCTATGAATTAAACTCAAACTTAAGTGCAATTTAGAACACTTGAAATGTTATGTGTATCTTGTTTATTAAGTCATTTTATGTAAAGCAAACAGTTGTATATTACAAACCGGTGATGTACGATAGTTTGAATGAGAATAAAAATAAAATAATTTTTTTTTTATTTATATTTACTATCTCCATATGGATAAATCTGAAGCCGTTGAAAACTATGAATCTGATCCTAGGATATGCAAAGGTCTGTTTAAAATTACATACATTAAAACTCTGTATTAAACAAATGTGAAACATATGATACAAACTGATATGAATATTCAAATTACTGCCCTGGATCGCCGAGCAAATAACACATCCAAATACTAACCATCATGCGGATTGAAAAAATTACTGCTTCTGGTTTTCTAATCATTATTATCATCATCATCATCCAATTCCTGATGTGTATCAATTTTCAATGGGTATGCAAGATAATATGATAGTAATACATGAAATTAACATTATTACTAGCTTCCTGTTGATAGTTGTCCACAAAATTAGTCTGTTATTTATTAGTCTGCTATATTCCGAGACGTTTTATTTTGATCTTCTAAGGCACTTCCAATTACATTAATGCACCACGATCTTCTTCTTCTTCTTCCCCTGAATCATGTTGTTGCTATCTTGACATCAAACAACTAATTTGCAAATCTCTCCGCTACATTTCATTAAGTACCGATATCACCTGAGATTAGCTCTGCTGAAAAAATTTCGGAATGCTAACAAGGGCAAGGTTCGTCTTAATATCTTTATTCGAAATATGGTTCTGCAAATAAAATCATATGTTCCTACTATTTAAAAAAAGAAGCAAAAAATTACGTACTATGGGTCCCTATTCTTGGATAGTCATCTTGTTTTCTAACTCAGCTCTGAAATCCATGTTAAAATTAGTTTGAATACTCTCTTTTTTACAGTTAGTTCAGTGTCGTTTTTACTAATTTCTCTCTTATTCCATAAAGGTATATCTGGTATACCCCAGAACAAACCACTTTGCTCATTTTGTTGTCTAATTGGGTAATTATTTTGCCATCTTTAACGAACGTTGCGGTTAAATTAGTTCAAATATTGTACTGTTCTATAGATTCCCCACTCAGGATGCAACTCAATTTTTCGCTCTTTCTTAATGATTCCCAAGGTTTTTGTCTAAATTTTATGATTTTAATGCTAAATGTGTTACACAAGTTATTCGGTTTGGTTAAGTGAGGAATACTGAATAAAGGATATATTTAAGCGAATAACATCATGAAACTAAAGAAAATATCTGAGCTGAAGATCTTCAGTTTTGGTATCATTCCTAATGCAACTTTCCTTCATAAATTAAAAGGGGGCGACTTATATACGATTTTCCTATATCTCATCCATTTTTAATTGCTGAGGTACAAGTTGAATGGTTTACGGAAAAGTCTCCCCCAGCATTTCGCCCCCTGTAGATAATGTGTAGGTTACAAAAATATAAATACAGTCAACTCTCGATAACTCGAATTTTTAATGAAGTCCCAACCCATTTTGTGGAGATTCAATGTTAAACTCTCTCGATTACTTCCGAACAAATTTTTAAAATTGCATTCGTGTTTAAATTGTTACGTAGCTTTTAAACTAATTTCTCCCCTTTTATATGTCTTCAGGGTTCTCTTTCCATTGTGAAAGTATTAACTGGAACCGTTAATTCTTTCACAATGGAAAGAATACATACTTGACCACGAGGGCGATAGTCACGTGGTTAGTGATGGATATGAGGGGGGGGGGGGAGACAGCGCGCGTTTGCTGTTTTCGCCGCCTCATTATTGGCGGTGCATCGCATGAACAAGCTGAGCATCGCAGGCAGTGCAATATCTGCATATTATTTTTGCATCTTGATCGATTATTCCTGTGTGTACGATAGCAAAAAGTGTTCCGTCAATAAGAGGCAAAAGAAAATTGGTAGATGATGACAACCACATTTACGTGTTTTCAAAGAGAACTGTAGATGAACAACATGGAATCTGGGTTTGTGAAAAACGTTCCACCTGCAAAAGGCGTGTTTGGACAGAGGGTTTGGAAGGCGCAGTTGTGAAAGTCTAACTAAACATAACCATGCAGCTCAAGCTGCAAGGTCGGAAGCATTGCAATTGATTGGTCAAATACGGCAACATGCTACAACCACAAATGAACGGCCACAGCAAATTGTTGCTGTGGCCGTTCATTGTTGCATCGAATAAACGAACAAGTCGTCATATTCGATGCAACAATGCTACTGCTTTATCGATAAATCTCCAGGACCTAGTAATTCCACAAAATTATCAAGAAATTATTATCGATGGCAATGTACGACAGTTTTGGATGAATGATTCTCAGGACGAACTGCTCCCGGGTCGCATGCTTATTTTTTCCACTAGCAACAGTCCTCAGTTATTAGCGCATAGCCAGGAGTGGTTTTCAGATGCAACTTTTAGTATAGTACCCACGCATCGCATTTCCAGCATCTTTATACAATTCATGTGGTTCAATTCAATGCAGTTATTCCAGTGGTCTACGCGCTTCTGCCAAACAAAACTCGTGCCACATACGTCTAGTTGCTTCAAGAAGTTAAAAATCTACAACCGGATCTCCAAACCCCAGCGACTTATGAGAGATTTCGAACAAAGAACCATGCAAACCTTCCAACAAGAATTTCCTAGTATTGTAAATACCAGTTATTTTTTCATCTTTCCCAAAGCGTTTGGCGAAAGGTACAGAATGTAGGTTTAAATGCCCGATACGAACAAGACTATGAATTTGCTCGTTGGATTCGAATGATTCGGCATTGGCGTTTATTCCTCCTGCTAACGTTATTCAAGCATTTAAAGATTTAGGTGAAGCTGATGACTTCCCCATTGAAGCTATGCTGATTGCAAACTACTTTGAAGATACATATATTGGAAGAAGACAACGGAGCGGCCGGCAATTACCCATTTTTGCCATCGAATTGTGAGATGTTTACACACGAACACTGAATGATCAGCAACGTACCAACAACGGCGTGGAGGGGTGGCACAGGAGATTTCAGGAAACTTGTGCTATTTATTCCCAAATATTTACCGATTCATTAATTCTTTAAAGAAATAACAAGAGCTGCACAATTTCGAAATTACACAACTAATTGCCGGTAATTCAGGAAATCAAAGACACAAGAAATATGCTGCAATTTCTGCTAGAATCAAAACAATAGTCGAAGATTTTCAAAATCGTAATGTAATTGATTATCTTAGAGGCATGGCATACAACTTCGAGTTCTAAACAATGACAATGTGCATTTATTCTATTAAAACAAAATAAATTAGAATTATTAAAAAGGTAGGTGTATTATTTACATTTTTGTAGCTTACTGATTATCTACAGGGGCGAAATGTGCTGGGGACGACTTTTACGGATCCCAAGTTGAATATATACGATGCATTGTTCTGCACAACTGGAAAGATGCCTATGACTGAAAAGTAGTTGTTCACCACATTCTATTTAAATTTAGGGTTTTATTGATGATTTAATTAAGAAATCAATTCTCTCTTAATCAATAATTTTCATTTGTTACAAAAATCATGGCATTCATCATCCCAGAATAAGTTGATAAAATACATAAAATTAATGTATTTTATCATGTACCATTTGTGCGATATAAATGTTACTTTTGAAGAGTTTTATCTTCGTATTGATTCATAAGCTATTTCCTTCCAAACAGTATCGTTATATCCTCGTAATTTCTTAACTGTATTAAATAAATATAACGATAAAACCGGTAGCTGGCCTGAACTAGCTTGTTCTTCTCCCTTGATTATCTTCCACAAGTTTTCCTTAGCCTATTCTCAAGAATGCTTGCATAGATCTTTCGTACAACACTAGTGGAAAGTCCTCTGTAATTCGCAATTTCCGTTTTGTGTCAAATTTTTTTTAATACATTACTATTATATGATGTAGTACAATCAACTAGTATTTCATATTCTCATCTGTCCTTATGGAATAAGAAGTAACAGCTGCTGTACTTTGGATGATTGCTTGAGCATTTGCGGTCGAATATAAACTACTTCAGCTGCGTTTCACATTTCAGGTTTTGTGGTGGCATTTCGACTTCACAACAGATAAGTCTTCTTAACCGCATTCATTTTGAATATTTTCTATCATTGTTCTGTCACTTCTGGGTTTAATTTAACAATCTTTCAAAATTATTTCACAAAGCATCTAAGTTATGTTCAGTTTTATGTTACCTCTATCATCTCTGATTAGATTTACATTTCTTTTATCAAAATGTTTTACAATAACTTCTAAACACATACTACCTTCTTGATATTTATGTTCTTACTAAATTATTCCCATGGAATTTGTTGGCTGCTTTTTATATGCTACTTTCCTTGCTTATATCTCTTTTTTTTGTATTCTCTTAAAGCACATCCTGACTTACTTGCTAGTAAACAAGTCAGTTTTCGATATTATTTCTACTTTTTCAAAACTATTTTCTCTTTAACTTCAGTTCACTATGAAGTTCTCATTTTTCTAAACTTTCCTGCAATCTCCTGTATGCGTCCCCACGTTGAATCAATTAACGCTTGCTTCAGAGTTTACCAGAGAAGCTGCAGGGTATTGTGATATTCCATTTTATCCTAGATAAAACTATATGATCGGTTTTCACATCCCCTTTACACTCCATAATGTTTATACATTCATCGGTGTAATTGGCATGGTAGATGGAGTATCCTTTCTCTCTCCAACTAACATGTTGCTAACATTATTTACATTATATGTGTCAAATGACTTTCATTCCGATGTGTTAGACTAACACCATCACGCTGACTGGAAGCGGGATATGAAGTTCCATGTTTCTTGTTTAGAGCAAGGGTTCCCAATTTTTTTTTTCCGGGCCCGCTTATTTTAGTAACCACTAAAATTGGTATGGCCAATAGATAAAATAAAACAGATTTGAATGTTCATAGAGATTTCATTTATTATTATTATTATTATTATTATTATTATTATTATTATTAAGAAGCATTTACTCTTACAAAAATATAAAGAAATTAAACTAAATCCAAGTAATTTATTAATGAGAAGTGTGATGCTGTTGTTTGTTAACTAGAGCCTTCAGTTTTGGAGGAAAAGATAATAACTTTATTCTTAAATCCGGTTCGACTTCTAATCGGTTTCTATGTTTATTTTTTAGAAAAACCAGTGTTAAAAAGCCTGTTTCACACTTATAGGTTGTGAAAAAAGGCATTAGAAATATTTTTGCTTTTTCTGCTAAAACTTGGTACTCCTGACTCAAAGACATCTTCATCACAATACCACTGATGGATTTGTGGCTGTCGTGCCGTCAGGAGTCTATCTCACCACAGTTCAATTATAGATCCAATATCTGAATCCGGCAATTCTGTCTGAGATTCTGCATTCACTGTAAAAGAGTTCCTTATCAATGCTTTGATTCCTTATCAATTGCTGTTGATTGGGGGAAAATATTTCTTCAGACTTGCCTGCGGTCCTAGCATATGTTCCTTGATAACAGTTGAAATCTCATCCGGCATGAAACTCATATTATACTCTTTTTGTAATTCTGTTAGCTTTGTATAAGATTTGCAATTCTATTAGGTTTGTAAAAAGATTTGTAATTCCCTGCTTCCACACGACGGGACCACAAAGTAAGTTTTTTTTGTTGCAGCTTCCACCTTCTCTTGCACATTAAATACAGTTACATTGCGACCTTGTAATGTCAGATTTAAATTATTCAAAAAATCAAAAATATCACAGAGGTAGGCAATCTTGATTAACCAATTGAAATCATGAAATCTGTCTTTGAATTCAAATATTATATCCCTAGCCGTTGGGGAATGTTGGTCTAAGAACATTCTTCATCCTTCATTTCAATGTTTTCTTAAAACATTCCCTCTTGACAGCCATCGCACCTTGCAGTGTAAAAGATGCTCATGTTCACTCCCCATTTCTTTGCACAACACAGAGATATTCTTGAATTCAATGGACGAGATTTTATAAAGTTTATAAATTGCATGCACACTGTTGCATTTAAAAGCAATGTCATTATTTTGACGGGCAATGTTTTTCTGCGACCCGGCATTTAGCTTACGTGATCCGGTGCCGGGTCGTGACCCACCATTTGGGAAACGCTGCTTATAGCAAATTTACTATGTGTAAAAAAGGAATATGTATAATAAAAAAATAAAATATAAAATTACATAAAGTGCCTATCACAAATCAGCCACCAGTGGTGCAAATGTACTGTGGATTTATAGTCTTTAATGAATGAGAATCACAAAAAAAGTAAAAAACAAAAAACTCCCGTGTTATGAATCAGCATGGAAGTATCGCTTTCAACAGTAACATAGTCAATGAGATAATTTTTCCGTGTCTTCTCTCCATGTGAATATGTACACCAGTTTATGTTGGAATATACTATTAGTAGTGCTAATCCATGGCCCGGAATAAATCAAGCAAACACTTATCATTATTAATCGGCTTGGTCTTTTCTCCAAATTTTTCCAAAAGAATTTTATATGCATCTTATAATTCCTCCATTACTATTTAGATCTTTGAAAATAACCAACTTATTTCATTTTCTTTATGTCAGCTGACTTCCCTGATTATTTAAAAAAGTCGTCTCTCTCTCTCGGCAATTCCCCCTATGAAACTAAATATCTCCTTGACTAATTTCCCCATTCTAATCTTTACCCACAGCATTTTACATGAAATTGCATGCTATTCATACATTCGTTGCAGTAGAACTTGCATTTTGGAATGTTTCAGCCCTGCACCATTGGTCAAATGAGTGGCAAATAAGACGAATACTGTGGATATTATGGAGTTATTGATATAGTAGAATATGTTAGCAATCCACTCAGTCTACCATGCTAAAGAAAGGAGTGTTTCAAAAGGTAACTATATTTGAACAGTATTTATATATATAGATAAAAGGTCGCCATTTCATTTATTCTGTGAAACGTGTTTATACGCCATATAAACCAATATAATGCGTGATTATGAGAGCCACTCTGTAGGGCTTTTGTGTTTGTTTTTTTACTGAAAACGTTTTCTTTATTGAAAATTTTTCTTTGGTAGAGAATGTGTTGTTTTTAGAAATAGTAACTTTCAATTATTTACTGAGGCGAATATTTTATTTTATGCAGTTAGCGAAATACCGCAACATTCGAATCTACAGCTCTTACTAATAAAGATGCATAATGGGATATCCATTACCTATAGCAGACCATAACAGAAGCACTAAATAAGAATAATAAACATTTTCAAGAACTCTCAGTTTCTGAAAAAAAAAAGATTTTTGAAATGAAACAAATATCTGCGTTCTAAAAGCAAAAACCATTTCCTATGTTAGATACTTCCTTGGTTTAATAACATTAAGAATATCCAATCATTTTGAAGGAAATCACATTCATCACGCTATAATAACAGAAGAACAGTAAATAATTTCCGATATAAATGAGAACATATCAGTTGGTTATGATGAATACAATCACAATAATAATATCAATAATATTCCCGAGTTTTGGATGCTTACAGATTATCCACTATTTCTCTTTCGTCCGTAGATTATAAATCCCACTGAAACTGTTACTATTTCTTTCTTCGTTCCTCTTGGCTCGTTCCTGCGTTAGTTTGAATTTCGTTAAAAAATTCTTCCAAACAAAGCTGCAAAAAGTTATATAATTAATTTTTCTATTATGATACAATTCGATATGGTTTCGATTTCATTTATATATATATATATATATATATAATTGAAAAAAAAAGAAAAAAATATACATATATATATATATATATATATATATATATTGACTTTACTTACTTCCACTCCCTTAATCTCCATTGAACGCTGTATGTTATGATCTACAGTTGAATCCGCTGCAACCTCCTGAAATATACATAAATTATGTTAATTATATGGAAAGTAACATCAAGAATATATAAGTTGTTAACAATGTAACAATGAAGTAATAGCAAAGTTTACTGGGTGATGAAGGTATCCCGATTACCAAAGAAATTCAAAATTTAAATTTAATATAAAATTAGTTTTTAATATAAAATTGAATACCATAGACAATGGGGAAAGGGATATTTGCTTTAACATTTGATTTAAAATTTATATTCCAACATAAAAAGACCAATTTTTTTTTTTTTTTTTTTAGCCCATACACGAGCGATTGGTTAATCGATACATCTATTTTTGCTCTGGAAGCATGTAGCCTATGGCAACAGAAATTGCGTAAAATATCCTTTTTTTATCTGTAACATCCATTTTATAGCTGCGGAACTTTATACTATCTTTGGATTTGTCGGTATTCGACGAGGCTACGTTGACGACACACGAGGTACTCGTCCGTAGTTGACATTTATTGCCGCCATCTTTGCTTTGCACGGTAGTAATAGTTGCCGCTTGCACGTGGTTGATTTATAATTGAAATGAGAACCGAGTTTATGCAGTATGGTAACACACTGATTTTCTGAATTTTAGTTTTATGTTGTTGTAACAACAGTAATGAGAATTAGCAAATCGTATTGTGTTAAATGTAAACGTGCCTTGTGTTAGTAAGCCATCGAATATCATCTCTGCCTTTCATTATATACCTTTAAGTCTTTCTATATTTAGGTTTTAGTTACTCTTTTCTACTTGGAATATTGATATGTACTCCTTATTATATTTGTCTTGGATATTTCATTTCACAGATCTGTCACTCCTTGTTTCATTAACCTTTCAAGTTCTCTAGACATCTAGAATAAATTCATCTCCAGTTATCGGCTTACTTTCTCAACTTGGATCGGCAGATGATAAATTATTTCATGGGAACATTCGATAAGGTTTCTTCTTATCGAAAGATGACAGGTTAGATTTCTGAATCTAACATGGAGTTCAAATGTTTGCAGGTAATGTGTGCACGTTGTCTATCTAGTTGAATCAGCCGATGTTTTTTGCAGAATTTGCCACTATGTATTCAAATTCTGTAAATTTATTTTCCTGGAATTTTAGTCTACATTTCACTCCTGTACGTAGCTCTCATTTATTCGTTTAAAACTTTCGTTTTCAATATGATATTCCTATCCTGCTGTGAACGAATGGTAATCAATTCCTATTTCTTGTTCTAAGCCAGCTTCAGGATAATCAACAATGAGACTTTCTTATTTGCTGTCTTCTTTTGAATTTGTGAACATCTTTATACCAGAACATAGTATTAAGAATTATTGTGGTTAATTTTTAAAGATTAAAATATCGATTTCTTCAGATGAACGATTGAGGAATATGCTGAAGGCGAAGCTTAAATATTCCTGACAGTTATTATTGCCAGATTCTATCCTTTAATTACTTCTGCAGATATAGGAATTGCCACTTATTTGATTGGTGATAAAAACCTCTTTTTTTTTAATCGCATCATTGTTGATGAAATCCTCCTTGAATAGGAAAATAGTTATGTTAAAATGAACAGAAAAAGTAAAGAATAAGAAAAACTCGAAAAATTATAGAAACTTCAAGAGGAATACTCACCCCCACATATCTTGTAAAAGTGCATCGATCAACCTGCAAAAAAGTGATTAACGATTCAAATCTTTGGGAAAACATTAACAGAAATATGAATACTTAAAGAAAAATCAATCATTTAAATAATACTGTTACAATTTTGTATAAAAACCAATAATATGAATTATGTTATAGAAATAATTAGGTAGCAGTAGTTCCATGATGCTATACTGGAACATATCCGGAGTACTTAGAGCTACTGCGACACGTAATAATGAAGGACATGATCAGCAGTTTCATCTACAAATCAGAAAGTCCAAAAGGTGAGAAGATACACGAGTCAGTTCATTATCCATGAAAATCCTCCTCACACTATTCATGTAAGGTCTTCTGCAGATGTTACGCTACCAAAACCAGCCAGAAGCATCATATAAAACTACATGAAAATATCAGATATAAATTTCCTCGTTATCATCATATATCGGATATGGACATGAAAGCCAAGTGGATGAAGATAAGGCAAGATATGAAGTCAATGCGAAATGAAGTGAACATAATTATAGGTAGGCGTGGAAATCTGAAAAAAGTATGGAAGGTGAGATGACCTGAGAAAGAGGTAACGAATGATTCGAAAGTCTCTATTGAGTTTTCATTAACAGAGGTATAGCGGAAAACAAGAACTGCAAGTTTGCTTTCCTGTGGGTAGAACAGGCAGAGTGAATTAAGCCTCGGATAAGATGAATAAAGGAGCAACGTTTGCAGGAGAATGGGCGAATAATTTTGATGCAATTAAGGAAAATGTCAGACTGGATATCAGGAAGTCGTCAAGGAAAGTAAAGGATAACAGTGTGATAAGAAAGATTATGAGTCACAACTGTTATAAATAAATCTAAGTATGAGCTTGAAATGAAACTGGCTCTGTAAGCTAAAGACAACCCTCAATAATTCTGTTGATATACTGCAAGTAAAAGAAGGAATGAATATGAAAGAATAATTATACTGAATTAAGATGATGTGAGAGTGACAGATGTAGAAATGGTTGTTCAACTAACGAGTGAGCAGTTTGCTAAAATGTATCAACTTAGTTACAAACCCGTTCACTGTTTGAAGTAAATCAGGTGTATGAGGAGAAGGTATTTCAGCTATTGCGCAAACTTAATAAGAATTCAGCAATAGGGACTGATGGGATATCAACAAGGGTGCTAAAAGTGCGTTCCGTTGAACTGGATATATGATTTGAATCTCAGAATCGGGAAGATTCCGAGGAGCGGAAAGAATGTATGGTAATCCCATTGCACAAGGGTGGTGCAAAGTTCGATGTATCCAACTATCGACCAATTATTATCTCATGAGTGGTGGTGAAGATTTTGAAAAAGGTGGTTTGGGCTCGCATTCAGAAATGGGTTGATAGAGCATCTCTACTTTGCGATGAAGAGATGATCATCGATGAAGATCATCTCTTCATCGATGATCCATGATCTTCTAAGATCATGGATTTACTAAGGGGAGGTCATGCTTTAGCAATTTTCTCACATTGTATAGCAGTGTTACCATTGAGCTACACAAATGGAATGGATACAGCATCATACTTCTGGATTTTGCTAAGGCTTTTGACAGAATACAGAATGAAAGACCTTTCCATAAATTGGAAAATATGGTTTTGATTATAAAATATTAGCCTCGAGAATAAGACGGCTGACGGAAACAAACATCAAAACGTGGTATATGGGGGATGTCATCCTACAAAATTTAAGGAAACCTGTGGTGCCACAAGGATCAGTATTTAGTTCACTATTACTCCTTGTGTACATTAATAATATTGGGGAGAATTTGGCAGGCCAAATACAGCAATTTCTGGTGTGAAGATGGGTAAGGTAATCAGGAATTCTGCTGATTCGAAGTACTTGTTGAATAACTTGAATAAGCTGGAATTTTGATCATAGGAAAATGGATATCAGTTCAGATTTAGTAAATGTAACGTCATGATTTGATACCAAATGTCGTATTATATTCTTATAATATCTACATATAGACTTAAATAACTATTGATACATGACATTCTTCCACTTTTCTAAGTAATGTTTCTTTTATTTTTTGAATATAATATTATATAATATAACGTAATATTTTTTAAAACTGCAAGTTGGTGTTATAATTAATTATATAAACGTGTTAAATTGATCAAACGTACCTCTCTGAATTTGGAATCTCCTTCGCAAATATTATTAACAAACTCCAAATACTTGTTTTCTGCTTCAGGATAGTATTCGGAAGTACAGTTCTCAACAACTTTCTTTAACTGCAAAATAAATGAATCCTTGAGAAATGAGGGGTGAAATATCATTTCGCTAAACAAATGAAAGAAATACAAAACTAAATTAAATTAAAATAATAAAATAATAGAACTAGGAATAAAATCTTTACACAAATTATTATGTTTTGCTAGTTCAGGATATGGAAAATGCGAAGAGAAAGATTTATAAAATTTATATAGAACTCACTCTGCAAAATAAAAATATGAAACAAAGGAACTGTCTATTTTTGATTATTTGTTTATCATTTATTTACATTTGTTCATTTAGAAACAGTTATCATTTATACTATTTGTGGTTAGGTATTCCTCGTTTCGGCAAGAAGTCAGCGGATGTTTACTTAAGCTGGCGATATGAAAAGAGAAAATCGGTAGAATTCGATTTTCAAAAGGTTTTATAGTTTTATATATAGTTTTAAATGGTCAGTAATTCATTATTCCGCTAATCAGACTTCAATCACACTTCTCACTTTCTGAATGATAACAAGAGCAAGCGTGGATTTCAAGACCAGTATTCGCCCCTGTAAATTAGGGTCTATCATTTAAGAGGAAGAAAGACGTTAAGCGTTTTATTTATTATACAGTTATTCTCTCCTTCCAAGAAAAAAGTTAAATAGGCCAATGGTACAAATTACTATTTAGTGAGAAACACGAACGTTTTGTACATACCTTTCCAGTTGATAAGCTTAAGCAGTGAGCAAATTTGGACTTCAGTATTTCACTTGCTACAAAAAAAAAATCAATAAAATGGCATGAAAATCAGAACAAAAATGGAATATGGTAATTTATTAAATGAAACTCAACAAATTAATCTCAAGAACATCTGCATTTATTCAAGTTAAGAAAGTGAAGGACGAATACTTAAGAATACTAATAACGAAATTGAGATTAACAGTACTTGGTCACTACCTATGCGTAGATTTCTGATATATATATATATATATATATATATATATATAGGCGAACCTATGGCACGCCTGCCAGAGGCGCCACGCCCGAGAATTTTGCTGGCACGTCAACGATTTACAGGTGATATCCTTTTATACGCTTATAAAATTATTGAACTTTTTTTTTAATTATTACAATACGTGCAAGTTAAATTTTGTTTTATACGAGAGAGCAGCTATGAAGATGTGCATATGATTGGTGCGGTATTAACAAAAGATCACGCGACCCAATGACAAAGGCAGCCGACAAGTTGAAATGCTAATTCTCTTCAACCGAATTCCATAACATCTGAAACTGTCATAAAAAAATTCACTATATATTTCCTAGTTTTAAGACATTCACGACGGGGTGTCGTTTATCGTTCCGACGGAACTTCTCATTACCAGCGGGCTCAACTCACACAAAGTCTTAACGCTTGGTTGAATTTTATTCCTGCTTGTTTGGGTTGAGCTGGCAGGCGAACTCACACACGTATTATTATTATTATTATTATTACTATTATTACGGGCAACTCCAGGGAGTCATTGGACTCATCGAGGGAGGCCCCAAATCATATTCATCACAACTATTTGACATTCATACAGTATCTATCATACCTCGCCTTAAACTCATTCACTGTCAGAGCATCCACCACAGACTCAGGGAGCGCATTCCACTCATTCACTACTCTAAAAGTAAAGAACCCAGCTCTAACACCTTTACTAACCACACTTTTGCCCAGTTTCCATGGATGTCCCCTGGTCCTCCCACAACCAGCCCTGTTCTCAAAAATATCTTCTGAATTAATTTTATAGAAATCCTTCAGTAATTTGAATGTCTCAATCATATCTCCCCTCCTCCGCCTATCAACCAATTTTTGCAACCCACAAATCCTCAACCTGTTCTCATACGGTTCATTCCACAGACCTGCTATCATCTTGGTCACTCGCCTCTGGATCCTCTCCACCTCCTCCCCATCAAGAAGAAACCTAGATGACCAAATCTGAGCACAATAGTCTAGATGGGGTCTTATCAAGGCTCGATACAGAGGAACAATAACCTGCTTGTCTCTGCTTGTCATCGTATTCTTCAGCAACCAAGTGTACAGTGTACAGTATATGTACAGTGACCATTTATTTTTGGAGAAAATAAAGGACAAATCAGACATTGTTCCATAAAAATAAATAAAAAAAATTCTGCGTTTATTTGTTTCACTAAAACTGAAAAGCTTTATAACGTTTATTGTAAAATATAAGCATATAAATAGCATTTTAAACAGTTATATTATTACGTAAAATTTTTAATTTTGATACTTTTTAACAAGAATAAACTTTTTTTTAATAAATCAGGTTTGTGTTTTAAAAATTCATAAAAGTGTATTCAATTCATGTCAAAGTTCCATTTGGTATAAATGCATTCTTTCAATGTTTCGATTTTTAATTGTTTTTTTTTTTTTCACTGGTCCACATATTTCTCACTAATGAAAATACTTGTTCAGTGGGGGCATTAGATCCAAGGAGACATAAGCAAAATTCAGCATTTAAAACATTTAAAAACATTTTTAAATGCTTTTAAAAGTTACGTGTCTATCTGCAAATTATTTAAAATATTCAACCCTACTTCGTAATTTTGTCGCCATTCTTCGATCTTTTCATTGGTGACATAAATTTTAATACACGAAACTTCATCAGATAGTTCGCTGTCATTTATGTTTAAGTTCCAGTGATTGTAAATGAACAAAACACCTTCCTCGGACCCACTCAAATACTTCCATTTATGAAACAGCTGTCTCAGTTATTTAAATAATCAATGCAGGTTTGGTAAAATTTATGAATTGCATCTTTAAATATGTTGACATCAATATTCAATTTGCTATTTCAATTCACAAAATAAAGGAAAAACTGCCCATTTTAGAAAAAAAAATCGAAAGGACAGAGCAGCGAAATAAAGGACTGTCCTCTTAAATAAAGAATGTATGGCCGTAATTATATGGCATGTTTCAATTCGTAGTAGAATTTTATTTGAAGTTATTCTTTGTGATCTGTCATAATGACATCGAGAATTTCAAATGTAATAAAAGAAACACTTATTTCATGTAATTGAAAAATTGGACAATAGTTTTTAGTTAGATACTGTGTTTCTGATGCAACATATGGTTGCACTGAAACACAATTGTTGACTTGAGTCTGTACAGCATAGTTTCTGTGGGAGTGGACAATAAGAGTGCAATTAGAAACAACTGGAATAAAACGACGCTAACTAATGAATCACTCTATTTGTTGAGAAATATATTACTCAGACTGCAAAAGCCTCTGTACCTTATTCAGGGATACAATAAAACTACTTGTTTTTCTTGCATCTACAGTATAATAGCTTTGGGGAGGGCGTTTTTAACCCAGGGTGGAGCGAGTTACTATCGCCTCGACGTGAAAATGTTTAATCATTTTTCGTGTGCGTGGTAATATGCAAAACTTTTTTGTCTTTCTTTGTCAAGTAAAATCAGTGGTGCGAGCTATACGCGAGGGCAAGTTATATTCGAGGAAATACGATAAGCATTTCGCCAAGTTGAGCTTCCCCTGCTCAGCTGACTTCTGTGGTGAGTTAAAATGCATAAATATTTTCTCACTACCGTTTTTTTTTTAAACCAACATTAAAATCGATTTAATAATACAATAATCAGTTTTACACTGAATAATATTATAAATTTATATATAAATAAATATTATAAATTTATATATAAATAAATATTATAAATCAAATAAAATATTATTTATAAAATTATAAATAATTATTTATAAAATATTATATATTGCTATAAATTAATTAATAGATTTTCTATTAATTTTCCCCTACTAAAAATTGCCCGGCACGTCATCAACTTGATTGGTAAATTTTTGCACGCCAGCAACTCGATTTGTAAACTTTTGTTACGTGCACACAAAAAAGGTCGCCACCACTGATATAGTATATGAGGTTTGTTTGACGTTTCCCAGTTTTCCTGTCTCTCCCAGACCATCTACTGTCTGTACAGGAAAATGGTTAACCACATTTTCTCCCCAAGGAGATTTTCCTCCAAACATCTATGAGTTTTAGCGGTTCGTCTGCATTAATTTACAATTAAAATTGAGAATCGAAAAAAATTTAACTTTTGATATTCTTTTATGTAAAATAGTTTATTAGAAAACCCACAAAAAATTGACCTACTTAAGAAATTGTATACTCCTATATTTAGAAACTTTATCAATTTCATTGTCAGTGGATCTCATGACCTAAGTCATATATTCGTTTAATATAAAAATAAGGATATAAATAAAAAAAAAATACTCTTCAGTAGTATAAATAAAAATAAATATACTCTTCACTGTAATGTGCTTGGCTATCCACTGCAATTACAACTTGATCACTATTACTGTCAATTTAACTTTTTAATTAGAATTTCATGGACTCGTATTAAAAAGGAGCCATGAATCTATTAAAGCACAAATTGAACTCAGAAAAACTTGATTCCGAGAAGCAATACATTTAAATTTGAACATCGGAATTTAAAAGCAGTTTTTTTTTTTTCATTTGTTTTTAATTTCATTAAATATAGGACAGAAAGGATTGACGTCATTGAGATTTACATAATTTATAAACGCATGACAAACGCTGCACTGTCTTATCAAAATTAAAAATTCAATAATTCAGAAAAACTTCTATGATGCTCAGATTTAAAAATATGGTTCATTTGCTTTAACATAATTATGTGCCCTTTTCTTAAATCAACTATGTTACTAATAATACGTAATGATATCTTACCACATATTCTTTGAATTACGTTAGGGGCATTATCTTCTTCACAGCAGAAAAATGGTAAAAATATTAATAAAACCAATAAAATCTTCATTTCTTTAAGCAGGAGAGCAGCTTCAATCACTATGAGAGAAGAGTAAGAAGTTGAATAAAAATGGTCACATAAAGCCTCTCTTCT
The DNA here is from genome assembly GCF_054136105.1 of Typopeltis vanoorti. Classification (NCBI taxonomy): domain Eukaryota; kingdom Metazoa; phylum Arthropoda; class Arachnida; order Uropygi; family Thelyphonidae; genus Typopeltis; species Typopeltis vanoorti. The sequence goes on along the minus strand of NC_143562.1, from coordinate 70,611,192 downwards.
AATTTCCTCAGAAAAAAAAAATACTTCCGTATTACAAAAGAATTGATTTTTTTTTATTATTATTCTGACGGAAGTAATTATTTTTATAAGTTTGCAACTGATAAACGCATTAAAAGCTATCCGGAAATCATTAAAATGTTTCTAGTAAAAACCTGCTCATAATGTCGAAAATAATTGCGATTAACCACGTGCAAAGTGGAGGGATATATGAACACAAAAATATTTTTACCGGAATATTTCAATAATTTCGAGACATGCTGTGCTAAAGAAGTTCGGGACATTTATCATTTTGTTAGCAAGAGTCGTTTATACTTCAGTATTTGCTTTTCTTTAGATATGTTATTTTAGTTTTAGTTCTAAACGGATTAGTTTAGTTCATAATTTATATAACATTATGTTTATTATTTGCAAAGGAAAAATGAATATTCCCGCCATTTTTTAATGTACTGGATGAAACGACGAAGCATGTTGGCGATTTTGCATTTCACATCATTAATTTAACTATAGTTTGGCTGCGACTATGAATTAGTGATAGTTATAATAAAGTTAATAAACGACTGGGGATGGTCGCTGTTCATATTTACTATCTATATCAAATACGAGGCTCTTTCTATGAAGAGAACTAGTTGCATCACTTTAAACATTAAAGGTTAACTTGAAATAAACTTCAGTGGAAAATGCCCTTCACCTGCTCTTATGGATTTTGAGTTCTTTCAAAATTATTCAGTTTGAATTATTCAGGAACGTTTATAGATTATTTCAAATTTTCCACAAAATAACAGCAAATTTGCTTAGTTTTCTCATTTTCTTCGTTTGCAGTATATGCATTAAATGGACGCACATGTTAAGTATAATTTGTGAGAAAGTGTCTATGCAGCATATAAGAAAGAAATATAAAAATAAAACATTTTTAAAAAGAATTTAATATCTTGCAGCAGTAGACAATAACCTCATTGATTATAGTGTTGCAAAGATCTTTTCTCTCAATTAATCAGTCGTTATTTTCAAGAAGCAAAGCTTAAAATTCGTTTCTGGTGGATTCCGATAAAAGCTGCACAGAATCATGTGTAAAGCAGAGGTAATGATGTAAGGTAGTGTTTCCGTTTCCAATCTTCCAAGAAGATGTTATATGAGTCGCTATCACATATGTCTAACGTAACTCTGAAGAAGTCGCTAAATTACTTAAATCAGTTTGTTGCAGGCTTCTCGCCCAATTAATAAATTCTCTTCACCTTGGTTTATCATACTTCGACAAAACTCATAGATAATCATGAAGTTCGTGATTATTTGGAATAATATGAACTTTCCATCACCACCAAACGTTGGAATAAAGAACTAAATTCCACATAAAACGTTTTCTTACAGAGCAATTCATAAAGGTGATTGTAAATTCTTGCTGCATCGTTCTAATCTGAATCGATATCTGATGAGCTTAAGTTATTCCACTATGGGGAAATTCTTCTTCTTCACTCAGTCCTCCATAATTAATTTTCATAACATTGTAGAAAGTTTTTATCTTTGGTTTATTATATTAGAGATACCAAGAAATTTTATACTTGGTTTCTAATCCTTTTCGCAAGTAAGCAAAACAAAGTTTTGCAACTGAAATATATTCAGGTTTAAGCTTGTAACTTGTCTTGGTATGTACCCCATAATGAAAAACACCCTTCTCACCCCCCCCTTTCGGACGTGTATAATGGTAAGGGTCATCACCCAGATTGGTTTCGACCTTTATCGAGGTCTGATCAGTGAGAGCCACACCCGGGAGATATATACCAAGGTTAAATATTTTCCATTTATCTTCAGACCTTTCCCTTCCCAATCCAGAAGTTTGAAAAATATTTCTTCTAGGTACGCTGTGAATAATTTTGGAGATATTGTGGCAGCCTGTCTTATACCTTTCTGTATTTCCTCAGTAGGGATTTTTCCAATGAAATGAATCGCTGCTGTGGCATTGATGTATGCTGATTTGATGGTGCTGACGTATGACTCCTCCACTAGTTGATTTCGTAGCGCTTTAAGTGATTCAGTAAACACTTCTGCAATACGTAAAGCATAAAATTCTGGATATATCTGAAACAATTATGTGAGGTCATCAGTTCATCAGAGTATGAGTTTAGTTTTATTCTTACCGTTCATCTTGCTTTCTGTTATCAGCTTTAATTCGAAGTTACCTAGATTAAGGTTGCTAGGAATTTCTAGTCCTATCTATGTTAATTCCATGAGACGTTGTTCACTCGAGAGTAGATATCATACTGTAAGTTGAATAACATACCTTGTATACTGTTTGATAGAATATCAACAATTCGGGTAACCTGAGTCCTTTACAGATCCATATTAAATGACTGTCCTAGAAAGTTGGGTTTATAATTTAATATGTTCAAAAACAAGCACGTGGCATTAGGAAACACTTAATATATAAGTTGGTAATAACTTGCATGATTAGGCTTTAGAAAGAGTTAATTAATCAACGATTTGAGTACTTTTTTGGAGAGAAAACATAAGTTTGGAATCGAGTTGGACGGGCAATCATATTGGTGGTCGAATAACAGCAGGTTTATTTCAAAGATATTTTTATTACCGAAGTAAAGAGGTTCTGGTATCATTCTATAAATCACTGGCTACAGCAATATTTATATCCATATTAGCTAACAATGTTAGTACCTTTACTACTCAAAATGGACTGAAGACATTCCTGTGGAATTTGGAATAATATTAATAAACAGCTTTACAGCTGTTTTATATTATTTTATATGATTATTTTATATGAGTACTGGTTTATATTATTTATTAGAATAAAAGATGATTAAATGTTTAATAACAAGTTTAGTTTTATGAATAATTTCAATTAATTATTGTTCATAAAATTAAACTAAAATAACAGAAAAAAAATTAATATCCTGATATAACTGTCAAAACTAAAAATACATTATCGTTTTACATAAAATATTTAAATGAAGACTGTATCTATTACTTATAATTGCACTTCGATTTATTTTATTATAATTCATATTTGACTAATCATTTTTAGCATAAACAGCCGGTTTATGAGCAGACATCACGAAATCAAATAAACTTGATTTTTGAGGAGATTAAAAGTTTACAAGGAGATTACATATGCTTCATGCATTAACGAGTTTAATTCATGAAGCATATGACATCATTTTTTTTTAATCGCATCATTATTACAAAACTGTTAGTAACGAAAGTGAAAAAGTAGATCTTGGAAACAATGTACTGACTGATTACTAAAGTGACTAAATTACATGTATTTAAGAGATTCAGTATCCGCGTGTCCCTATATATATATATGATCAAATTATCTTCTCCCTCTCCCTCTCTCTCTCTCTCTCTCTCTCTCGCACGCACACACACACACACACACACACACACACACACACACACACACACACACACACACACACACACACACACACACACACACACCTTCTCTCATAAGATTGTTTTATTTTTTTTTTATTTTGTTTTCTTCCGTATATGTTTCTATACATTTTTACAGAGCACATAAATTTAAATTAACGTATTCTGTAGCCACTGAAACTATTTAATACTTAATTGATTTAATATTTAATTGATGAATTTTATTCTATAAAATTCATCGCATGCATAAATCTTTATAAAATGTGAAATCTATAAAAATCTATGTGAAAACTATGAAATATATGTGAATCTATTCCACATTAACAACATGACTATGATATCAGCCCAAGTCTTTCAGTCGATGAAATCATTCGGTTGAAGGACTTGGATTTGGAATTCCTTCTAAAACGTGAAGAACCTATACAGGGTTTTTTCAGGTGAAGGTGAGACAGATTGCATCGTACGTGGTAGAAGAGAATTTCCCTCACGGAAACCTGGCCATGCGAAAACCCTGTTTGCGTACAAGAATATATATGCATGCAAAAGACCGCATATACCCAGTTTTTTTTACGAAAACCAAATTGTGTATGTAGTAGGCCTTATTATTATCATTATTATTATTGGATTATTATCCAATAATCCAATGAAAAATACTTGTAAAATTGTATCATTATTTCCTTTTTATTACGTGTGAAGCTTCGTTTTAAGTAATTGTACATTTTAGTAACCATTACTAGCTGTCTTGCCAATATTATTCTCATCTTAATGATCTTATTAAGCAAACTATCAAAATCTTGTAAAAAATAATTTTTAAGGTTATTCAATATCCATCTTTTATTTTCTTCTTACCGAATCCAATATACCTGCCTTTGTTTGCATTCCAGACAGCACCTTCTCGTTTATGTTTTTTTCTTTCAATTTTATGATCATCTTGCAAAGATATTGGGTCATTAGATCAATTGACTGCCCTGCTTAACTTTACATAACAAGTAAAGAGAGAAACTTTTTTCTTAATATTTGACCCAAATTCTGTATTAGCTTAACAACAAAGAAGAAATGTCCATTGGCATCCAACTCCTAGGTGCTCTCTGAAGACCCTTCTCTAAAAGCTAATCGTGTGTTTATCAATCAAATAACTTCTTAACTATTTCGCCAGAGAAACATGAATAGTTTAGGTACATTTAATTAGTAGGGGATTATGTGAAATGCTATCAAAGGGTTTGCTAAAATCCAATTAATTGCGTTATACCATTAAAATGATTTATTTCTCTCGATACTTTAGCAGCAATAAAATTTTTAAAAAAATTTAAAATTTAAAAATAAGTTTTCTTTCTACACTCACAATAGTTTTTATTTTACATACAATCGCTATATGTGCACATTATTAGCAAGATATTCATGAGTTAACAAAAACATCTCTTTCATAACAGGAATGTTTCCAAATTAACAACTTAGCCATACTGACAACTTAAATTTGAAAGTATGTCATTTATATATGTTAATGAATTGCAGCCAACAACAGTACAGATGGAACTCATTCTCCTCTCAAAAATGGCCAGCTTGTAACCATCAAACCTCCATATGGTAATATGTAACCAAATGGTTTTGAAGTATTCTTGCAAAAAATTATTCTTTATTTTAATTATCTGACATATTCATGTAACAACCTTACATGATATCCTTACAAATCAGAATAATAAAAGATTTATTCTGATTTGTAAGGATATCACGTTATATTTTCCATATCTTCATTAAATAAATCGATTTTACATTTTTAATAATCTCTCACAAGTTACTTTCAGAAATTTTCGAAAAAAATTCTATCTATTTTAGTTGTAAAATTATACGCCTTTCTGTTATAAATAATCTCACTTATTAAGGAATAAATGCGTCATGTAAAATGGAAGATACAGTAGTGCCAGATACTTAATTACATAACTTAAACAATATGAAAAAAAAAAATCCAGTCTGACAATACGTTACACTTTGAATAGTTACATTTGAATCGACTAATTTAAGTCGGCTAATTTCTCTTTTATCGTCATAAATACTTAAAGGATTTTGCTGTTGTTCTCGTTGATTTCTGTCACATGCTTCTGTTGTTGTATAATCATTGGTTAAGTATTTTGCCTCTTTATATAGTATCAGGTTTAAGGGGATATTCTATATAACTTACATTTTATTTTATCTACAACTGGACCAAAGAATACATTAGTCAAAGGCATTGCTTTTACGATTTCTTTTACTTTAGTTCGCAAACCAGCTATCTTGAAGGCTCTCGCAATATACATTTTTATGAATACTTTATAACTTGAGTATCCTTTCCTGAATTCAGTATATTTCCTCCCGAGGATATTTACATTATTCTTATTTATTTGTGATACTTTACTGTTATTGTAATTTACATGTCTACTCAATTAGAATGTGTGAAAATACGATCTTAAAGAAGCTAATAGATCGTATTTTATTATTTTGCAGATATCTGAAGTTTCCAATTCCTGAAAGCCTTAAATGAAAGAATTGATTATTGAAAAGCTCTTGTAATGTTAATGACAGCTGGATCAACAGTGTGTGCAATTCCTGGAAGTATTTTAGATAAACTTAAGCTTACTGTTGTAAAAGAAAATACCTAGGTAAATATTGTAGGAATTGGGCAACTGAACTGGTGGCAAAACGACCATGACATATTTAAAACCTCTCACGTAACGTCAGCACGTTACATTTGTTAGTCTTCCATTCCTGGTGGAATAATATTTTCTATTCACTTCATAACATACACCTGTTTAATTTCACGGATTTTTATAGATAAATATGAAGTCGCAGAAAAACCTGTACTTTTATTTTACAAAGCCAAGGAAACAATATACAGTATTATAATACACAGTACATTATATATTCTCTAGGGTTCATAAAAATTAACGGTCTTCCACTATATAATTTCTCTGCATTTAACACGAAATTTCATAAATATTGTTGAGGCTAATTTTTTTATCTGCAGAATCCATATGTTTGCATGGCGCGTAGCCACTCTGTGTAAACTCTGTGTGAAACTGATAAGTTATTAGCCGTAATCTACGAACATGCAATAACACTCCTCATCTTCTTCCTTTTTTATTGTTTCACTTTGAATAAGATAAGACAATTAAAGGAAGAAGAAATTTAATGACTTATTAAATACTCTTACTAATAGTTCTGAAAGTATCTGAAAGAGTTTTATTCATAATTATTCATATGAACAACTTTACTAGTCAGAGTATTCCTGTCATAGCGGCTTCATGTCTTAAGTTCATTCCTAGCTGAAGGATGTTTTCATCATTTAACCGAACAGGATAACAGAATTAAGAAAAATAAGTCAATGAATATTTTATTTCTTCAGAGGAGAAAGTACAACCCTATTCCCCATCCTCCACTGCGGTATTTCTTCAGCTTTTCTTCTTCAGCATTGTCAATCAATGTGTGAGTTATGTGATCAAAAAAGGTAGTGAATTTCCGAAATGGAATTAATCTCAGGTAGCTAAACCTACAGATAGTCTTCCAGCGATTCAGAAACATTATCAGTTTGATCGTGTTCACTTGAGGAGAATAAATGGATACCATAAATACGAGTAGTGCGTGTGGATCAAGTGTTGTACACTAATGTATGTCATCAATTGGAAAAGATAAATGAAAATTCGATTAGACATCAGAAAAATTCAAAAGCAATAAGGTCCCACAAGTAAATTTCATACAAGGAAAACCAATAAAAACTACAGTATGAAATTCACCCAAAAGCTGAATTAATAATAAATGAAATAGAATTTGAGCATTATAGGTTCTATCCATAAAATTATGATGTAATAGTATGCTACAATTATTATTATTTTTTTATTAATAATGCATTTATCATGATAATAATGCACGAAGGATACAATGAAAATGCATGTATTGATTATATAAACATAGGGGCTCCCATCCATACATATACATCATCAATAATTAACGTCAATATTGCCGATCACTACTTTGTCTCAACTTCGTTTTATTACGTTACCTACTCCCGCTCTCCTCCCACCACCAAAAAGTCGACAAAACTCGATCATATTAAAGAGCATTGTCGATAACCATGTAAAAAATACAGACTGGAATTGCCTACTTAAAATAAATGATCCTACAACATTTTATAAGAATTTCCAACTAAAGTTCACAGAAATATGCGAAAACGCAACAAAGACTACACAAATGAGGCGACAAACAGTAACAATCCATGGATAAATGGCGACATACTCGTAGTATTATTATAAAAGAAAATCTATGGGAAAAAACTCAAAAAGTCACCCAGTAACACACATTTACAAACCTTATACAAAAACACAAGAAATCAACTAACAACAAAAATTCGTAGGACAAAAAGATACTACTTCCAAAAATTCATGGAATATAAACACAACATGAAGCAAACATAGGCTACACTCAACCTAGTAACTCGAAAAAGAAAACTTCAGCTCAAGATTTTATTGCAAAAAGCTTCGGTCAGGACACAAATCAAGAGGAACTAGTAGACTCATTCAACCATGCTTTCACAAACAATATCACACAACTCAAAATAGACAATCTACTGACACAAAATCAACAACAAACTATCTATTTTCCACCCCTAACAAAACAAGAACTGAAAGAATCACTCTTACAACTAAAACCAAAGACTACTTCAGGAATAGACAAAATAAGACTCACAGACGTTATAACACGTTGAACAAATAAATCCAATAATTTTGAGACACGTGAACATAATATTCGACACAGGCAATATTCCATAACAACTAAAAACTGCATTAATTACGCCAATTTACAAACATTTAAAGAAACGATACCCAGAACTACAGACCAATAGCTACCCTACCAGTCATTTCAAAAATTCTAAAAAAAATAGCACACACCAGCCTACAGAACTATTTACAGAAGTACAACATCATCTCACAAAACCAATACGGAAAACAAAAAGCACCATCACTTTATTAGAAGACATCGTCGTTTCAATAAACAAAGCTCTCGACAAAAACAAGTAAACCGTCCTTATATTGCTTGATATAAACAAAGCATTTGATATACTTAAACATGACATACTACTCACTACACTGTATACAGCAGTGTTCCTCTTATACTCAGTAGGTATAAGAGTGCATAGATGGTTCAGGATCTACCTATCAAATAGAACAAAATAGAACAAAATGTATACAAACAAAACACGTTGTCCCTCAAGGCACCATATTATCACTAACTCTATTCAACATATACATTAACGATGTTCATAACATGGCCATAAGCAAAAACACTCTTCATCTTTTGTCCCTCACCTTATGTCCCGAAATAAGAAGTCAAATATTTCAGTACGCAGATGACACCACACTAGTAGCAATCCACATAGACATCAATATGGCTCTCTCTCCAAAGCACGACCTAAATGAAATCACAACATACCTCTACCAAAACGAAATTGTATTCAACGGCACCAAAAACACGGATGTTGATAACATACAACCCAATAATCATGCACCTGCACCACTATCGATACACTGTCACACATACCGCTGCATTAACAGCACAAAACCTGCCAATGTCCCGAAATCAAACCTGTAACACATGCAAAATAATATCTACATAGTCTCTACATAGATTGCCACCTTAAGTGGACAAAACATATAAAATACCTACACATCAAACTCCTGATCACCGCAGCAAAACTCTTCCAAGTAAAAGACACTATTCCATCCAACATAAAAATACTCCTATGTCACGGTATCTGCGAATCCCAACTGAGATACAGTATAACAGTCTATGCAAATACATCAAACAGCCACCTAACAAAATTAGAAATATTACATAGATATATTTTGTTCTGCTAGATTCTATCTCACACCAAACAGCCTCAAATGTGCTCTTTTCTCTATCCTGCAGTTCAACTTCTATATTCCTTGGCTGCAACTCATCAGCTATCATCAATAACACTCCTCCCCCCTTTTATTCACCCTGTCACTCCTGACCACGCTATACCCGTCGCATTCAATCCCACTAGCTTTATCATCTTCTGTCAGCCATGTTTCACTAATACCAACAACCTGTGGTCTGGAAGTGCCAACCAAGGCCAAAAACTCTTCCTTCTTGTTCCTAATACTCCTGGCATTAGTGTACATGAATTGCAGAAGCCCGTTAGTCCCATGCCTACTTTGATGCCTTATACTAGCTATCCCATTCTGATTTGTTGTCCTTCATACTCTCTCGGACACATTATACTCATTCATACACTCAACTGCCTCCCTAAAGTCTGCATATCCACTCTCCCCGCCTCTTAATAAATCTAGTTTCCCTGAGTCTGTACATCCACCTCCACATCATTCATCAACACTTTTTTCAAGCCGCCGTACACCACCTCCATTCAAATGTAACCCATCCATCTTATATAAGTCCTTTCGCCAATCGAACTCATTCCACACATCCACAAATTCCACACATATTCCACTCCATGCATAATCCACGCATAAAGTCATTGGCAATTATGGCCCTCCTAAACACTTCGCTGTCATACCGCGGTAAAATACTCACTAGCCTAACTCTCTCACACTTCTCTTTTGCTACCTCAAGTAATTCCCTCACATCCTCTATCATTTCCATTTTGTCCTCTTTCAAATCATTTGTTCCTCCCACGATTATCATCTCTTTCACCCTCTGTGTATATCGCAAGTAGTTTATGGAACAGTGAGAGAAGATTTGCCTTAGTAGTCTGAACAATAATTGTGTGAAAAGACTGGTGGAAGATGTTTGTTTTAGTTTAAATAGATGCTACGATTATGCCATCAGGAAGACCGAGGTGAAACGTGGAGGGAAGAGGGCAGAGTTGTCCAACCTTGGAATCAAAAATGCTCGCCTGCCATTTGAGCGGGAAGCAACTTTAGTGCATTTGGCCCTTACGAAATCTGCTTTGGATTTCAAGATGATTTTGACGCGTGTTACGTAGTGATGTTCAGTGAGACTCGGAGTTGCCAAGAGGAGGAGGAGGAGGAAGGGAGGGGGCAATATCTAAGTTGTGTTTGGAGGGAGAGCTAATTATGATACATCTATGGTGTTAGAAGAATGAGGAGGATTATTAAGTATTATGGCAAATTTGTGAACCATCGGTGTTAGATAAGTGTTGATATGACAGTGTTTTTCAAATTTTTGTTGCATTTTTGATATTTTTATGGGTTTTGTGAGAGATTTTTTTTAACTGTAATGATACTATATTTTGTTTTGCTATCTTTCGTGATAATGGAATATTGGTAAAATTTATTGAGAAGGGGGGGGGCGTGCAGCAGGATGAAGGATTCGTAGACATGACTGCCACACAGGGAGACTGTAGATTATAAGTCCTAGGATGACTTCGACAGTGCTCCGTACATATCGCCTACATTCTTCCTTCTATACGTCAATGACATTTTCTCACGAACATCCAATCCTATTTATTTTTGCTGACGATAACACATTTAACTCCTCTTTTTCACGCACCAAGCCACGTATTAGTCAAATAGCTTAAACTTCAAGATCGTCTATAGTCAATGCCGTAAAACAGATCTCGCTGCAATTCTCAAGGGGAGTGAACATAATCTAGTGAATTTTAAGGTTTCAAAAACACAATCCTGTCTTATTTATTGGTAGAAAGACAATGCTTCACTGTTACTCACTTTGATAATATTCTTCGCCAATCAAGATCAGTTTCTCTTCTTGACTTTTACATTTAAACACAACTTCTCATTTGCTCAACTCCTAGCACTTTATAAATTCCAAATCAAATTCATCCGACATTAGAATATTGTTCTCGTATTCAGGGTGGCGCACCAAAAACTTTCCTCGGAATGCTTGACTATATCCAAAAGAGAGCTATGCGCTAAATAGATACCTCCCCACCCCCCACACAGTCTCTCACTGAATCCAGTTGCTTCCCTACAGATGCCGTGTTTCTGCATTATGTATTTTCTATATGTATTTCCATGGTGCTACTCCATCGAATCGGCTGCCACCATTTTTCCAGTATCCTCTAATCGTGCGAAAATGGACAACTGCTAGTCAACATCAGTACAAAGTTTAGCTCCAAACTTATAGAACCAGCTCCTCGTTCGTTTTCTTTCTTCATTCCGTCTTCCTCTATTCTTTGTAGCATTCTCCTCCTTCCCAAATGAATACAACCCCCGTTCTTCGAGCCATGAACAAGTTCCTTACCTCTTTCGAACCACTTGCTCGCATATGACTCTGCTGTATTATGGGTATTGAGACTTCTCTTGTATGGAGTTGTTATGAAAATATTTAAATAAAAAAATAATATCATGCTAATGATATTAATTTTTGAAACATTTATTTAAGCCTTAATTTTGTGGTGAAACCAAACAAACAAAATGAATAAATGTCGAGATTAATTTTCGAAAACAGTAGTACATACAGCTAAATACATTCATAAGTAGTAATATCTTTACAGAACATGCATATCAAAAGGTAAGGATTCTACGATTATTACCCTAAAGGGGGAAAACAACTTTTAGTTAAATACTAGTTATTTATTTAATTTTAGATATATAATATGTAATTCGTAAGCATAATAAGTCGTAAGCTCAACATAACTTTAAGATGTTTTCTCCCTTCATAAATCATCTCATATTCTTGATTAACCTGCAGTCGGCAAGCTCTTAAGTTGTTCCTTATGTCCTCAATTATCTTAATATCATGAGCTAACTAAGAATTGCATAAAGTGAGAACAAAGCTGTGAAATCTGAATACGATTTTTACCACGTCAGATCCTAGTAAGAAAATTAAATTCTTTTCTGATCTGTGAACGGGTGCCGGAGACCGATTTGATGTCAAAATCAAAATGAAACGTTTCGCCACATATATTTAACAAAAGGTTCAAGCGGAGGGGGGGGGGAATTAAAAATATGTTTTGTACTACAGATTACAGTTTATCAATTAACAAAAGCTAACAAATTCAAATAAATTTCTTAACTAAATTTCAAAGTGTATATTTGTTTTCGCATTTTGAATTATATATTTATTTAACTATTCATTTTATGAACTACAGTGCAGGTATATACGTAATACTATCAGAATGGGTAAGATACATATACCTTACATATACATAAAAAACATGTGCGATATTTTTTTCCTGGTTTCCGTCATGAGCTACTGTTAAAACAGGGATAGGTATTCAAATCTTATCTGGGACAAGAGGAATTTTGTGAACAGTTTTCACGCGATTTTAAGCTAACAGGGTCAACAGGAGTTCCATGAATCAAAACGTATTTGATTTGCAAACGTAACAGATTAAAGTCTTAATGTGGAAGAAGGAAGAAAAATATGAATGCAGTAAAAAAAAACTTTTACGTACGTTTTTCATTATGTTATAATATTGGATCATCCTAAAAAAAAACACATGACACTACTTTAACAGGTGGCATCACTCACGACTTGTGGAGCGGTTACCATAACAACGGCGCTTGATATTTAACTATTTAGTAGCTTTTGAATTTTATTGGCCGACCTGTAGATTAGACATCTAATTTCCACCTGTTAGAACTGCAAAAAAGCTTGGGTTATAGCAGAATGTTTATTATTGTTGGGATGTTAGACATGGCCAAGTGGCAAGACTATGGATATTTACATTTCTGTGTGTTTTCATTACTTCTGATGAAAGGTAAGTTTACGAAATTAAAAAGACGTTCTGTTTAATTCTTGCTATTTGGAGTATACGTAGTAGCTAAAAAAATCAAGAAAAATATAATATATATATATTGTATTTTTCTTAATTTTATATACATATATATAATATAATTAATTAAAGTAGAAAAAAAATCCGTCCTGAGTGGCTAAGGTCATACAACATTTAGTATATAAATAAATATGCGAAGTATTTTTATTTGATTTATATTTTACAAAATTTAGTAGTTTTGAAAAATAAGTACGCCCGTGAAAAAAATTTGCTCGTTGCTTTCTACTAAAATGAAATCTTTATTGCAAACATGCGTATCATTTTTAATAAATTAAATAATGATAACATAATAATAAATAGCGCATGAATTTATCATATTTTTATATCACTCCCACACACGAGAGGCCGCAAGGCCTGTAGAAAATAAATGCCGAGTGTGAACTGGGATCAAGAGCAAAATAATCTGTTGATATTCTTCTTAAAGAGCTGGAGGTTGTAATTTAGGGAATAATTCATGTGGAAGACTATTCTACAGAACTGAGGTAGATGAAACAAAAATTACTGAAAGGGGCAGATTTAGTGGATCGGTAGTTCAACTATAAAAGGGTTTTGAGTAGCTGTTGTTCGTGTTCCTATAGGTTACGCAGAAATGGGAGGGACACAATGAAGAAATCTTAATTGGATAATAATTTACTGACTAAGCTTAATTATTTACAAGCCGACGTTTCACTAGTTCAAGATAGCATTATAAGAACATTTTAACCAATACGCAGTCAGTGAAGACAGGGAATAAAATGACCTCCAGAACTGTCACATGCTTGGAGAGAGACAGTGACTGTCTTCGTGGTAATTTCTATTAGTAATGCCGACACCATCAGTGTTCTCTTATCGTTAACTGGGTTCTGTAGAACTTGTGCCCCCTTCTAGTAACAGTCTATCTGATTTAAACTGGGATTTGTGACTTTGCGTGGCTTTCTTCTATTTGATGAAATGGTCTTCCTCCAAGGCATGTGGTGCTAGTCCGAGTTTTAGTTGTCTCCGGTCTGGATGTGCTTTTATGTCCTTTTTTTCTGACCTCCTGACTTCAACTGATTTCCACACTAGAGGGGATGGTGTAGACACCTGGGAAGGAGAGAGAGAGAGAGCGAGAGAGAGAGAGAGAGAGAGGATCTGGTAATCCTTGATTTGTCTCAGGAAATTGGGAACTTTGTTTAAATGTTTGTATACTGTTCTGATTCTGTGTTGTTTCGGGGGAGTCATCATGTTACTTAGCTCTGACAGATCATTCAGCCTAACATGAAGAAAAGATAAATAGATCGATACGTGGCATCTTTCGATTGTTCTAGAAAAAATTATTATTTCCAAGACAACTACAACTCACACTGAACCCAGACCACATGATCCGTTTAATTACTACATGTGAATGCACTGTGCAATACAAAAAGGATCAAACAGTCAAATAAAGTCAAAAGTTGGAATCTTGTGGCTCAGAAACCTAAGCCAAAAGATTCCAACTTTTCCATCATTATGACAATAGCTAGTCACTGGACAGACATATCACCGATCAAACATATCACCGATCAAATACTTTTCCGGACGTCAGTAAAGTAAAATTCAGTTAGCAATCTGACTTGAGTTTTAGTATGGAAATTTTGGTCGTCTTTGGTCATAAAAACAAATCATCCTCAGGACATGCAACATTGACGTATAGCTTAATTTCCTTCATAGATAATGCAAACTACCAAGCCACTAAGCAACTAAACAACACAAACGGTTAAAAGAGTTAACATACCTTTGTTGGATTGAGCAAGAACCAACCTGAAAACATGAATTCATGTACCGATATATTATCACGAAGACATGGAAATGATTTCATATAGAGGGTGAATTAATGAATGTCCAGATCTGATACACGTATACGTACATTTTTATTCAACAAAAAAAGGAAAGAAAGAAAAAGAAAGGATAAAAGAAAGAAAGAAAAGACAAATGCTCCGGACTAATATGATGACAGCATTTCAATATCACTATCTAGTAAGTATATAAACTAAATACATGTACAGAGGGAAAAAAGTCCATATTTAAAATACGAATATAGAAATTAAATTTTCTTTCTCCATTCATTCCATATAGGTGATAAATCTTTTTTATGTGTCTCCCATCCATGAAAGAATGTACACAAAACCCATAAAAATCCATGAAAGACTACACATTAGTACGGTAGGCAGCTAAGGATTTTTTTAATTATTATTTTTGCTTTAATTTTAATTTTATTTTTGATTTTCATTCGTTTTTTACAATACTGCTTTAGAAACTAAACATGGAACTTATTCAAAATTGTCTTACATTGGGAGATTAAATTCATCTTTCACCTGAAATCAATCACGAACAGCTATGCCCACAGTAGGATTCATACCGTAGCCTGTTGGTTGGAGAATCCTTTTCCTGTCAGGCTTCTTTAGGTTCCAAGTTTCACATCCATAACTTAATAAGTCGACCAACGTAACTTATTAATACTAAATATTTTAATGACTCAGATTATTTTATAAACAATAATTAGTGTGTCTGTCTAATAAATACTATTTTTTAAAAAATAAAAAATCATTATAGTACGGAACTAATTGTACACTTTAGTGAGTACTGAAGTGCTCACTGAAGTGTAGTTCAGTGAGCACTGAACTACAGTTAGTTCACTGAAGTTATCACTTCAGTGAACTAACTGTACACTTTAGTGAGTACTGGAGTGGCGACCCATAGGTACCTGAAGCTGGATCATGCATCTGTTATTTCCTTCTTTCTTTTATTGTTACTCTTCCCCCCCCCAATGCTATTAGAGTATTCGAGGGCTAAGGATGAACTTTTCCTATCTTACTTCGTTCTTCTCGTGAAGAAGGAATCTGCCTTCTCTCCCAACATTCCCAGCTAAAGTGAGAAGACAAATACACCAGAGTAGTGGCAAACTGGCTGTATTAAAATTGCCAAGACCTCTTATGAATAGAGAATCATTACAGAGCTAAGATAATGCTAACACGTCCGGGGCAGTAGACGCAGCCGTTTTTTTTTTAGATCACAGGTACCAGTTGAGAAATATGCTATGTGGTCAGCTCAAAAAATAATCCACCTCCTAACATTGAATATAAGGACTACTCTTCTTAAACCAGGAAAGACCAAATTGATGGAGAAAGAGCCAGAGAAGATTAAGTGGAATATAATAGGTATTACCGAAACACACTGGTCATGAGAAGGTGTGGTAAATTTGAAGAATGGAAAACTATTTTACTCAGGAAGGGAAGATAATATCCACAGAGAGGGAGTCGCAATATTAATCAGTAATTCAAGAATTATAAACATGTTATAATTCTTGAACCACGTGGTCCAAGAATTATAATAATTAAATTAAAATGAAATTTTTTATAGACCATCAGCAAATACACGATAGACATCTCCAAATGGTATGATTAAAAATTGTATTGATTACATTCTGATCAAAAATAACTGGAAATTCTCTATCCAAAATGTGAGAACACTAAAGAAAGCAGATTTTGATTCTGATCGTGAATTACTAGCTGCAAAAATTAAGTCGAAATTTAAAAATAGCAAACCAAAGACGCTAAACAACATTATTAGCATAACAAAACTGAAAGATATAACTATACAAAACAATTACAGAAACATAATAGAAACAGAGTTAAAGAAAATAACCTTCGACAACGTAGAAATACATGAAAAATGGGCAGAGCAATTATGGTAAATGTTAGAAGAAAAAACATTTGGTACAACCATTAGAGCAAATAACAGGGCACTCCACACCACACAATCCTACTTCTACACTACTTTACACACTACACGATGTGCCACTCACACACGCCATCTATCGCCCACTTTTCGAGCCTTTGCAGCAGTCATGAGGGTTATCGAAACTTACCAGTAATTCGATAATGATATTTCAGCAAAAAAAAATCAACAATCGAAATTATAATATACAGTTTCTGAATATCAAAATAGTTTTGTTTTTCCCTCGGAGATTTCGGAGAACATCTTAAGTGCCTCAGGAAATCCCTGCCACTTTTATTATTATCATTATCATTATTATAATTATTATTTATTTTACGGTTCAAATTAAGTTCCAAATTTCTGATATGTTTAACGCGAGAGTAGCTTCACTCAGCTTAGAAAATCATAAAGTTGCAATTAAATATATCATCATCAACAGCAGCAGCATTTTTTACTAATATTTTCTCATTTCTGTAGCAGGATAAATATCTTGATCAAATTCTTTTATTTGTTTGATTTCATTTCTCAATGATAAGCGTAAATTACAGAATATTTTCTAACTAAACAAGTACAATATTTAAAAAAACAATCATTTGTGACAATAATAACTAATAAATATTTTATTTATTACTTTTAAGGTTACACGGTGATCAGCATTCATATTTATGAATTTAGGGACACAAAACACACGTGTTGAAAAGATTATTTTACTGATTAATAATAAAATAACTTG
Source organism: Typopeltis vanoorti (assembly GCF_054136105.1). Lineage (NCBI taxonomy): Eukaryota > Metazoa > Arthropoda > Arachnida > Uropygi > Thelyphonidae > Typopeltis > Typopeltis vanoorti. The sequence continues at coordinate 70,593,598 of NC_143562.1, read as the reverse complement.
ACGTTTCGACCCCTGTATTGAGGTCATCATCAGAAGGATACATGTGTATAAGAACCATGCTACATGCTGTTGCACTCTCTATACAGGTAAATTACATCTACGTTGTTAATTAATCTTTTTTCTTAGACTGCCCTCTAGTGATTAAAAAAAACTACAATAAACTCTGCTAAAGTCCTCACGTACTAGGATTCTTCTGGAATTATACAGTTCATATTGTTATATTACGATTATCTTCTCGATTTGTACAGTAAGGTTGCTATTGAATGTTCAGGAAAAAAAAAAAACTTCACCAAGTCTTCGTGTATTGAGATTTTTCTTTGTGGTTGCTATGAAGGTTGCAGATGGGTCCTCCACATTCCAAGGTTTTTTTTTTTTATACCAATATGAACTGTATAATTTCAGAAGAATCCTAGTACTTTAGCAGAGTTTATTGTAGTTTTTTATTTTATTTTTTATTTTTTTTAATCACTAGAGGGCAGGCCATGAAAAAAGATTAGTTAACGACGTAGATGTAATTTACCTGTATAGAGTGCAACAGCATGTAGATTGGTTCTTATACACATGTATCCTTCTGATGATGACCCCTCAACACAGGAATCGAACCTCAAGTTATTATTTTATTATTAATCAGTAAAATAATCTTTTCAACACGTGTGTTTTGTGTCCCTAAATTCATAAATATGAATCTCATTTATTAGTTATCATTTCATTATTTATTGTTTTTAAGGCATAATGTAACTTATAAACGTCTAAACATCTAAGAAGTTATATATCCATTATGGTATGTTTTTTGCACATTGACAATACCCTATATTGGTTTATAGCCAGAGCACGATAAATAATGTAAACTCCTACTTGTCATGAAAAAAAATGCACTTCCCAAGATCCTCTCTATATTTTATGATTATGTCCCAATAAGTGATATGAGTTACATAGTGAACCGTGGTGCTGTATCGTTGTTTTTAGATTTCTTTCGTGTGAGAACCATTTTTAAGAAGGTCAATAAATAATAAGAATTGGAAGAATAGTAAAAACAACATTGATTTTTTAAAATATATATAATCTGTTACATTAATTTTTGTTTGTTACATTAATTAATTTATTATATTAGAATAGTTTACATTCGCTACATTAGTTAATTTTGTTATATTAATTTTTCTTCGGTATTTTAGTTATGGGGGAAAAATTTTTAAGAAAATTATTTTTATTAAATAAAAATATTCTTTTGTCCAGCTATTCGCTTGCTGGCAAAAGAGATTTCAGAGTAGTAAGTTCGATTTCATCCCTCTCAGCCCCAATTTAGAAATCCAAACGGTCAAATGGTTTAAATTCATGTAAAATATATGTTTTACATTTTTAAGTTTAAGAATCTAAGCAGCAGTAAAGTATATTTAAATTGCAATTCATTTTAACGTTAAATAAGTTATGAAAATTGAACTTCCTGATTTGTGCATACGCGTAGACCCACACTTCGCTGTAAAGGCGTTCGAAACTAAATCTGACGGAATAAGGTGGTTAATCCTTATTCTTGTAGCGTCCTGTGTCTGTATATTACGTGTGTTCTTCTGGCCGGTTAGCCTGCTTTGAAGAAATAAAATAATAAAAATAAAAAAGTAACATTTTTAACTCAATTTAAAATCTTATTGACCAACAGATTTGATAAAATGTTAAAAATCAACTGAAATGCAGCTAATAAGAAAATTTGCATGATAGTCTTATATGCACATGTGCTGAGCTGAGTGGAAACTACTAGCATGTAAAGCACACTCATTCTTATTTGATCCTCCCAATACAACGAGTTCGGCAGAATTGACTGCCGATATTAAAATGATATATTTCAAAAACTAGTAGCATAGGTGGAATCCACACAGCTGTAGAAAGAAATCAGGATCTTTGTATCTATGGTGAACTGAAAAATATCCAGACAGTTCGATGTTTTGTATCTCTGGCACCGAGCACAGCTACAACTTGGTCTTTGGTATTTAAAAATAAATAAATAAAATAAATAAATAAATAAATCAGCTAACGCCTTTTTATTCCCGTATACGGGAGTAGGCGAGGCCATTTAGCCCTATCTAACTTTTGGAGACTGAGTGGGCAGTTCAATCTCCACTGGTACCCAATCAGAGACAGATAGCCCAAAGCTATCACTAATTAAGCGTTACGCAGCGAAGAGAGACGGCTCAAATGTGCCGCCATCTCGTGGTCCCTAACCCTAACACAATATATTTAATGTCTGAAATAATATGGGTTCTACGGCCGATTTTCTTGAGTTTACAGGACGAAAAACCCGAGTTTCCGGGAGGAAAAACCTGCTTGCCCGTGCCAGAGATCGACTAACTCGGGAACCGGTAGAAAAAAGGCTTAGAAAAATTTCCTCTAGTCGCCAACTAGACTCGAAATGAAGTCTTCCTTCGTGCGGCCAAGTGCGGTGGTGTGCAAACGCCACATCCACTGAGCTACACAGGCTTCAAATAAATAAATAAAAAAAAAAATACAGTAAAATCTAGAGGGATGCAAATTTGATGATCTAAGTAGTCATTCAATAGGAGCAAGTCTCCCAATCCGTAGATCTGGAAACTGTCCATTCACGAAGGTTTAGGTGCTATAGCATCTGTTGCTCACTCTAGTCGAAAGAGGTATTCTTTATGATGTCTGGAGTTCTCAAATGTACAACGTGTTGAAGTACACACGCAATCATCGGTAGCTCATTTATTTTTTTAGTTGATTTTCTGAGTTTGCAGAGTTAAATTTAGTTTCCATGAAAGAAAACCACTTGTCTGCGCCAAAGGTAGGCAAACTCGGGAATCGGCTATGAAAAAGCCTAAAACATTTTTTTAGGAAAATTCTGTCAACAGTGATTTGGACACCTTATACGGAACAACCAATATCCGACCATCATATGGCGACACAGAATCCTGAGCATTAAAAACCTGAAACACTACATAACATTAACAAGGAATTACTTCAACATCACCTATCGAACCAACAGAGATACATATCATATAACACGACCTACAACAACTCTCTACATCCCTACACCCTTCAAACAATTCATACGGTTCTTTTGTGAGATCACATCAGATACCCACGCAACTCAACAACATACCAAGAAATTTAAAACACATAGATAAATACAGAACATTAAAACACGAACAACCCAGCCATGCTTAGTGAAAACTTGACATGCCGGTCGCAAGCCCGTGTAAATGGGGTAGGTTGAGCTCAGGGCTAGAAACCCAGTCTCAGAAAAAAATCTTTGCTATGCAAACTGAAACCTTCCAAAATGTGATACCGGATGAAGAAAATAGAACACGAACTGCCATGAACACGAGGCACCTCTGTGAAAGCCCTTCTGGAGAAGTAGAGGTGTGGAAGAAAGTGACAGACACCTTACCAAAAGACAAGCTTAGACTGGGATGTTGGAATGTTAGAACCATATTCGAAACTGGGAAGACATACCAAGTCTAGAGAGTTCTAGAAAAATACAGACTAGAAATATTGGGATTAAGCGAAACGAGATGGATAGGAACTGGAAAAATCAAATTAAACTCTGGCCACTACTCAATCTACTCTGGGAACCAAAATACGAATGACCACACAAAGGGAGTTGCACTAATGACGTAAAAGAAAGCTCATGGTGCACTAATGGAATGGAACCCAATATCCGAAAGAATACTAAACGCTATATTTAAAGCAGGCAAGCAGAACATCACAATAACTGCTATATATGCTATATATGCACCAACTCTACTGAATAAATGGGATGATTTTTATAACATGCTACAGAGAAATATAGAAACAACAAATAAAAATGATATGCAACTTATAATTGGAGACTTTAATGCTAAGGTAATGATAATGTTGGAAATGATAATACTAATAAAGAAACTGTTATGGGAAAGTATGCAGAAGGAGAAATAAATGAAAATGTAGAGTTACTTATAGACTTTTTTATGTTCAATCAGCTTGTAATAGGAGGGAGTCTCTTCCAACATAAAAAATACACAAGCGGATGGATAGCACCAGATAGAAAGACAAAGAACCAAATAGACCAATTAGACCATATAATCACTCCTGGATGTCAGAGTTAAAAAAGGAGCCGAGGCATATTCAGATTACTTTCTCCTAACAGTTACCATGAAAGTAAAAATATTTAAAAATAAACAAACAGTGCACAATATGAAGCGGTTTAGAATTGAAAAACTCGAAAATAAAGAGATTAGAAATAAATTTATAACAACTCTACAGGATAAATAGGATAAACTCGAAAAAAGAGGAGATATCATAGATGGAAAATGGACTAAGATTAAAGACATACTAATAAGCACATCAGAAAAGATATTGGGATTTCAAACTAATACGGACAAGGAATGGATATCAGAAAACACCAAATTAAAAATAGAGGAGAGAGAGAGATAGAATAAAAGAGAAACTGTTACAGGTTGGCGAAAATGCTGAACAAGAACAAGCAGAAAGATATAGAACAATTAACAAAAAAATAAAAAGAAGTGCAAGAAATGATAAAAGAAAATACATAGAGAATCTAGGACAAGAGGCAGAGGATGTTGTATATATAAACGATACTAGAACATTGTATGATATTACAAGAAAATTAAGTGGAAAAAGAAACAAATGGATAGTCCAAATATACAATAAAAAAGGAAAACTATTATTAAATGAAAAAGAACAGATAAATAGATGGATGGAATTCTTCTCAGAGAAATTTCAAGAAATGACTGATGGTGACAAGAGCCTAGAATTAAATGAACAAAATGCATCATTAGATATAAATTTGACAGGCAATCTTATTTTTAAATTTTATCGATTTTGAACAAACTTTCGACAGTATAAACGGATCTTCCCTATGGAAATTACTTAGAAATTATGGACTCCCAGAAAAAATAATGAATAATTAAACAAATGTATGAAGATTTTGAAATTAAAGTAATACATGGAAATACCCTATCAGAACCATTTAAAACAAAGACAGGTGTAAGAAAAGGTTGTATACTCTCCCATACTATGTTTTTAATTGTCGTAGAATGGGTGATGAGAAAAGTATCTCATGGAAATACAATATTACAATGGTTACTTTAAAACCAACTCCACGATCTAGATTTTGCAGATGATATCTGCTTACTTTCACAGAAGCACCAACATATAGAACAAAAAACAACAGCACTTGCAGAAACAGCCAAAAATGTTGGTCTTTTTTGGCTGTTTCTACAAGTATAAATAAAACTTAGTATAAATAAAAATAAAACAATGTTAATGAAAATAAATGCAAAGCAAAATAAACAAATAACAATAGAAGAAATACCGCTTAAAGAAGTAGAACAATTCATATACCTTGGTTCAATAGTATAAATAAAAGGAGGAACTACTGAAGATATAAATAGAAGGAAACAGCTGGGTTATTCAAATTTCAACCAACTTAGAAATATTCGGAAAAACAAGAATTTGTCTATAAAAACTGAAATGAGAATATTTAACTCAAATGTAAAGGCAATACTAATGTATGGATCAGAAACTTGGATGTTAAACAAGTCTTCCTAAACAAGTGGTTAAGAATGATACTGGGAATAATTGGCCAAAACAAATATCAAACGAAGAACTATGGCAGAGAACAAACCAGAAACTCATGTTGCAGCAGATACATGAAAGGAAATGGAGATGATTAGGACATGTTGAGGAAAGAAGATAAAATAATAGTAAAACAGGCTCTAGATTGGAACCAACAGGGTAAAACAAGACGAGGAAGGCCAAGAGAAACATGGAAAAGAACAATACTGAAAGAAATACCAAATATTAATAAAACATGCAACCAAATAAAAGCAGAAGCAAAAAACAGTCCGGTGGAAAATGGTGGTGGGAGGCCTATGCTCCCAGGTTAAGTGAAGAGGATTAAGTAAGTAAAACACGAACTCTGGAAAATATACCAACAAAGTTAATATACAGTACCATTAACAATAATATAGACATGACAAATCACCAGCATCCAAAACCTACATCCCATACATAAACAGTAACAACTTCATAAATAGTGAAGGTTAATCCCACTCTCTTCATAAAAGCAAACCCAAGATTCGAAGTAGGTGGGATTTACACGCCTCACTCATCTACACGTAATCCCCATAATCAAAGACAGCAGATTATGTAATAAAACTGTCAGTAAGGTGTATAACAATAAAGAAGATACTGATATTAAAAAAATGTGTATATGTAAATAGGCTGTATAATAATAAGCAATTATATTGATATTAAAAAAATTATGTACATTTATATTTTAAAAAATTCACTGCACTCTACATTTTGTTCTGAACAGAAAATGTAATAGTATACTTTATTGTATATATGTAAATACTCTGTATTATTATTTTTATATGTATGTAATTTAGCTGAGACATAATAAAATGTTTAAAAACATTATTGTTGTTATTATTATTATTATTATTATTATTATTATTATTATTATTATTAAGAGAGAACTCGAGGGAGTCAGAGACTCATCGAGGGAGATCACATACTACACCCACCAGCTATCATACTTATTCTTGAATTCATTCACACTGCTTGCACTCTCAACATCCAATAGAAATCCATTCCAATCACGCACCAACCTGTGAGAGAAAAATCTAGCCTTCATTCCCTTCCTAGCGGTCTTCATTCTCAGCTTCCAAGGATGCCTTCTCGTCCTTTCCCCATCCACCATAAATTGAAAAATTCCATATTTAATTGAAATTAAGAAAATATACAAAGCTTTCGATTTAAAAAAAAATCTGTACATGCATACTGCTAGATCTAATAAAAGGCAATGGACAAAATCGAACAGAAAATATTACTTTGCAAATTACATTCCTTTGAAATTCGCAGAAGACTACATTCTGATTCAGCAATTACCTATCAATAAGTATTCATATAAAATAACAGATTCGATTTTTATCATAAAGTAATAGAAATCGAACTTTGAGGCTCCCAAATCGCAAGATTATTAATCACACTTTTTGGCATATACTTGAATGATGTCACAATCTTCCCATACAGAGTCAGATATATCAGCAAAAACCTAATGAATTAACGAGATATTTTCATAAGAGTTTATAATCATAATGACTATACCAAAACCCAAATGTAAATAATTCTTAATCCAAGAATCCTACATCCACTACTAATTACACTACATAGTCACAAGCATCACTGCATTATCAATAAAAACAATCGCCTTTTACCTACACCATAATGCATGCTAAATACCTAGCCATTCACATCGATATGCTACCAATGAACACTAAAAATTCACAGCGTCTCTGAAACAATATTAACATGAGTAATAACAGTCTTTTCGAACAGAGCAACCAGTCACCTCTCCAAATTAGAAGAGTTGCACGAAAGGATCACTTCCGTGGTGCTTTGGAGAGCCAATGCTCACAAAACCCTGAAAAAATCTTTAATAGTCTCAGAAAAAAGTTTAAGCTCATCAGATATACGACACTACGTAATCATATTAAAAATATACTTATGATTAATGCTACCCTATAGACTTACAGCATTGTGAGGTTTACCAAGAATCTCTACAATAGAACACAATTGAACAATAAATATAGAACTATGAGGGAACATCTGAGACTTACATTGTCGTATAATCTTCCATACGGCATAAGAAACATAATGAGTTATCGAACATTCAAACAAGAACTATCGAAGTGGACAAGTAAAATTAGTACAACACATCGGTACAATTAAAGGCTACACAACACTATTTGACTACATCAGCAGACTGCAGACGAAGAACATATTCACATAAACAGCATAACACCAACAAAATAAAATAATAATAATAATTTTTTTAACTTTTTAAAAAATTTTTTAAATTTATTTTTATTTTTATTTATTTTTATTGTTCTTTCAAATATTTACATATGTACAAAGATCATCTATTCAGTATATTATTTTACAAGGTTCAGCGCTTTATGCTACATATAATGAGATTTAAATAGTAATGCTGATAACAGTTTTTTTTTAATTTTAAATAACAATCATAATAATAATTTACAATTATATTGCTCAGAGTTACATAAGTCGTATTATATTACATGCTGTAGTTTCTATTTTTTTTTTCAAGTTTGAAAAGGTGTGATTATACAACAGTATTTTCACATATGCAATCTAAATATTATGTTTCCTTTTCTCACAAACATACGGTGTAAACTCATGATTTACATTTAAAAGAATTTTTTTTATTACATTTCATACATTTGTTACAGTTATATATACATTACATACATTTGATTACATATTATACATTACTTGCATTTGTTTACATGTGTTACTTACATTACGTACATTGGTTTACATATAATACATACGTTACATACATTGGTTTTCATGTGATAGATACATTACATGCATTTGGTTACATATGATACATCTTGGATGAGAACTAATTTCTTTGCTTTCATCCTCGAAGCTTATGTGTAAGCTTATCTGAGTATTACACCAGTTGAATATTATGAATTGTTTTTTTTTGTTGTTTTTTTTGCTGTGTTGGGAAGCTGCGAAATCTGTGATTGAGAAATTCGCGAGCGCGCGCACTCACACATACACCCACGCACGCACAATGACTTGGAATGCATTGATGCATCGCTGAACTGGAAGCTTGAATGAATATATTGTGTTTCATTAAGTTTGTATGGTATTTTGGGTGCTTGTTTCTTGTTCGTAGTATGTCCTCAGAGCTCTTTTCAGGCTATTGTAGTTTGTAAGGTTTCTGTATTCAGAAGGTAATTTGTTTATCATGTCTGGGATGTAGAAGTTTCGCGGGCCTTTCCGTGGTGATTATTGTGTTTATATGTGATATAATTAGTTTGAGGTCTAGTTATACGGTAAAATTTCTGACTGTCCTGTAGTTGGCATCGAAATAATGTTTTAGCAAGGCTGCATAGTGACATAAATGTTTTGCTGTCAGTATTTTGTGTTCTGACATTGCAATGTTTATAAGGTCGTGATTTTCTCTTTGTTCCCAAAAGATCAGTTTTGTCATTTTGTATTGTAGCGACATTAATCTATTTAATTTGTAGGGTGCTCAGAAAGCATAGGTTGTTATAGCGTACCGTAGTATATTTTGGCATAGTGCTTTGTATATTAGTGTTTTTAGGCGTATGGGAACTATGTCTTTTAACCTGCAATGTTTGCCACTTATTGTTCGGAGTTTGTTGTGTAGATGGTTTATGTGGCTATTCCAGTTCATATCTGCATCGAAGTAAACTCCAAGGTATCGTATTATTTCAACCTGAATGATTGTAGTGGTTTTGCTGTTCTGTGTGTTTTGTATGTTGGAAAGTGGATGTTGGGTGGTTATATATTTGTTATCAACTGGTCGAGTCAGTGGATTTTTGAATATCATTAATTTTGTCTTTTCTTAGTTTAGGTGTATGGAGTTTTTCGTGAGCCAGTGTATGATCAGATTTATGTCATGTTGCATATTTGTTTGGGCTATGCTTGCGTTGTTATGGATGGATATTATTGCTGTATCGTCTGCGTATTTGAATATCTTACCTTTGAATGGTAGCTGATTAATATCGTGCGTGTATATGTTAAATAGAGTTGGGGAGAGTACAGCTCCCTGTGGTACTCCAGAGGTTACTGGTAGCTCTCCGCTTCGGTGTGACCCAGTACGTGTGATATGCTTTCTATTTTGAAGGTAGTTTGTAAACCACCTGTGAAGAAGCCCGTCTATTCCAACATGCCTGAGCTTTCCTATCAAGGTTTGATGTGCAAGTGTATCGAATGCTTTAGTTACATCAATAAACACTAGTATGGCAATTTTGTTTTTGTCTAAGGCGGTATTAATTACGTCTGTAAAGTCTTCCAAGAGAGATGTTGTTCCCTTATTTTTCTGAAAGCCATTTTGTGTTTTGGGGATAATATGAAAGATCTCAGTGTATGCTGTGAGTTTCTTCAGTATGATCCGCTCCATAATTTGATCGATAATTGGTAATGTTGCTATGGGTCTGTAATTGCTGATTAAATTCCTTTTTCCTTGTTTGTATATGGGTGTAATTATGGCGGTCTTTAGCATACTTGGTATCTGTCCTGTTTTAAATATTTTATTTATTAGTTTTAGTAGGATTGGACTTAAACTAGTTGCATGTTGCTTTATATCTTTAGATCTGATACAATCTATTCCTGGGCCTTTGTTTGGTTTGATTTGATGTATTGCTGAGAGAAGTTCTGCTTCTTTTATGGTTGGGAACCATAATGTCTGTTTTGATCGCGGTCCAAGTGGATGGTCTCGTTTTGTGATTGGGGGAATATTTCTGTGAAGTTCTTGGATGGAGTCTGCAAAGTATTGATTGTTTGCTATCCTTTTTTTTTTTTTTTTGCAAAACCTATCCAACAACTAGCAAAGTCATTTGCTAGTTGTTGGATAGGTTTTGCGTCTTTTATGAAGATGTGTTTTATGGTTTCGGAGGCAGTGGTGTTGGGAACAGAATCTAGCATCTCATTAATCAGATGCCAGGTTTGTTTCATGTTGTTTTGTGCGGAGGTTAGTTTGTCTCTGTAGTAGCTTCCTTTTTGCATTTCTGATTTGTGTTGTAAGGCGATTCCTTGTTATCTTATATTCAGTTTTTAAAGCTGTGTTATTTGGATATCGCATTTATTTTTTCCATAAAGCGTCCTCTCTGTGTATTTCTAGGATTAAGTTTTGTGTTATCCAAGGATTTTGTATTGTTTTTCATCGAATTCGGACTTTCTTTGTAGCTTTCTTATATATTTCTTCCAGTGTGAGTTTAATGTTGTTGTATAAGATATCTGCTGAATCTGATGTCAGGTGTTCCCAGTTTGTTTTTCTTATTTCGTGGTTGACTATTTCTTTGTCTATTATTGTTTGCTGTCGCTTTTATTCTGTGGGACATTGCATGGATATTGTCTTGGTGTGCAGGTTTAGAGCGGTGAAGTAATGGTCTGCTACTTTGCACTTTATGACTGATGCCGTGTAACTATTTGGTTTTGCTCGGACGTTTATATGATCTAGACAGGAGTCAGTGATAGTATTTCCGAATATTTCTTCTCTAGTACATGATGTTATTGTTGGTATTAGATTATACACTGATAGTGTGTCTAGGTATTGTACAGTGTTGTTCTGGTTTTCGTTTGCAATATTTATGTTTATGTAGCCAATTATCGTTAAGTGTTCGGTTGAGCATATTTCTTGGCTTGAAAGCCAGCAATTGAGTTCGTTCAAGAATTTTATCATGTTTGGGTTTGGTGGCCTGTAAATAGCATTTAGTATTATGGGATGCTGTGTATTAGTGGTATTAGTGATTTCGAGGCAAAGGGTTTCAGCATGCTCAAACTTTTGCTATTAATTTTTGTTTGATAAATATTAATATTCCACCCCCTCTTTTTGTTTGGCGGCATGATCTATGTTGTTGGAAGCCTGGAAATTGGAAAGCAGTCGCTTCGTCATTAGTTATGGATACTTCTGTAAGAACCATTATATGTCAATAATATCAATGTAATTCCTCAGATAAGCCTGTAACAATAACCAATGTTTTCGGATGCTTCTGATGTTAATATGCAAGATTGAGAGACCTCTCGCTTGTACTGTGTTTTGTTTCCATGCATCAAACGATTCCAAAGTACAATTACTGATGTATTCTGGTGTAATTACATCCATCTGATGGTTCACATTCATTTTTGTTGTGTTGAGATCTTCTTATTGAACTAAGTTGGAGTCTTTTGTTTCACTCTTGCAACCTGTTTATATCTTCCGAGCTTTTAATTTGTATAGACTCTGAAGTGTGTGACTTTCTCAGGAATATTTTGCCGTCATTGATCCATAAAAATTGATAATTTTTTTCTGTTTTTTCTTTCTTGCATGGTCCAAAAGATGCTGATTGAAAGGTGTATTACTCAGATAGAAAGATTGGCGTATTGTCTTGCGATGTATTTAAATCCTTACTTAATTAGAAGAAACACACGTATAAACCACAGTGAAAATTATTTAATTGTAAATATTTCATCCTAAGTATCTTAGGACATCATCAGTACAGTATTTAAACAAAATTAGGAATAACATACAGTTAGGGCGCTTGATTACAATAGAATCTCATGAAACGTGCATAACATACTAAAGTAGTACAAAAAAAAAATAGGTTAATTATTTAACACAATTTTGTATGATAATTTCCCATACTTTAGGAATAGTAAGAACGTCGTTGCGGTTTAGGTTTAGTCTGTGTAGTAGGGCTTCAGAACTTTCTTTGTATAAACGTTGATGTTTAAATAAAGATCAATGTAAAAGTTTAGCCTTTTCCCAATGGATCCTATGGTTTGGATTTTCAATTCCGTGTTGAGAGAGGCCAGAATTCTGCGGTTTAAAAAGACGAATGTGGTCTTGATGTTCCGAGATTCGTTTCTGAACAGACCTACCTGTCTGTCCAAAGTAAGATAATTTGCATGAGAATGGAATCTCATAAACACCAGGTAACATCAAGGGTGAGAATTTTTCCTTAGGAGAAGGTAATAAGTTGTAAATTTGGTTGATAGGTTTGTAAGTAGTGGCAAAATTGTATTTCTTCATAATTTTAGAAAGTCGTTCTGAGATGCCTTTAACGTAAGGTATGGGAATCCTATGCACTTCTTCCTGTCTGGTTTGATGTATGCAGAAGTGACTGATGATTTTTTGAGTTGTTTTGGGATTATATCTATTTAGGATGGCTGTATTTTTGATAACTTCTAATTCCTGGTTTAAAGATTCTTCAGAGGAGCAGAATTTGTGTGCTCTGGAAACTAGTGATTTAATAATGCCAGATTTCTGAGATGGATGATGAGCATCTCAGAATGTCTTTCTAAAATTATGAAGAAATACAATTTTGCCACTACTTACAAACCTATCAACCAAATTTACAACTTATTACCTTCTCCTAAGGACAAATTCTTACCCTTGATGTTACCTGGTGTTTATGAGATTCCATGCTCATGCAAATTATCTTACTTTGGACAGACAGGTAGGTCTGTTCAGAAATGCATCTGGGAATATCAAGACCACATTTGTCTTTTTAAACTGCAGAAATCTGGACTCTCTCAACACGGAATTGAAAATCCAAACCATAGGATCCATTGGGAAAAGGCTAAACTTTTACATAGATCTTTATTTAAACATGAACGTTTATACAAAGAAAGTTCTGAAGCCCTACTACACAGTCCAAACCTAAACCGCAACGACATTCTTACTATTCCTAAAGTATGGGAAATTATCATACAAAATTGTGTTAAATAATTAACTTTTTTTTTGTACTACTTTAGCACGTTATGCACGTTTCATGAGATTCTATTGTAATCATGCGCCCTAACTGTATGTTATTCCTAATTTTGTTTAAATACTGTACTGATGATGTCCTAAGATACTTAGGATGAAATATTTACAATTAAATAATTTTCACTGTGGTTTATGCGTGTGTTTCTTCTAATTATGAACGCATCATAGCTTTCGTTATTTAAAAAAATTTAAATCCTTGACTACTGGTTTGTTCAGTCTGCTGGGTTTTATGAGGTCATCTCTTGTAGCCTTGCTTGTCAGACGAACTATGACTGGTGTAGGTCGTGGCAAGCCTTGTTTTCTGTTCTTCCTGGGAAACCGATTTATGGTTTGAATATCATTATGCTCTAGGGGGATGTCAATTGCATGGCCTAACTTTAAAACTACGTCTCTGATATTTTCTGTGGATTCGGTTTCTGGAAGACGACTTATGACAAGGTCTTCTTTATGTTGTTGTTGGTTTAAAACTTCGTATTATAGTTTCAGGGAATTAAGTTCTTGACGGAGTTCCGAAGTGTCTTTTATCAATTTGTGCTGACTGTCAGTTAATGCGTTAATGCTGGTTTTAATGTCTTTTACCGTTTGTAAGAATTTTTCCACTTTTGAATTATTAAATTTAACAAACTCTTCATATTCGTTAATATTTTTGTTATTTCTTTATTCTGTTTATGAAATAGTTCTTGGACAAGATCTACCAAGCTGGCTTTTATATTTTCTAAACCTTTTTCTTGCAATAAATTTACGGAATTCAAATTATCAGACTCACCGGTATTTTGTTGTCTGTTCAGTTCATCGTCCGATTCTGTCTCCGGTGTAATCAATTGTGACGTGGGTGGCGGCGTTTCTTTGTTCTCTCTACAGTTTAGGCACTTCCATTCTTCTCTAATACAAAATAATAATAATAATAATAATAATAATAATAATAATAATAATAATAATAGCATATGCCTAATTTATGTGCGAAGACGATCGGATTATAAATCCGAACTATAATCTCACAACTACAATTAACTTTCCGGACACTTTACCTTGAACGATATGATCTACCGATCATTTTCCCTCTACCATATTGCGACAATGAATTCAACCCTAGCTACATTTACTTAACTCTCTATGTGAATATCATAATAATATTTTTGTCTCAGTCCACATATATCACCCTATTTATAACTATATAACTATCGAAAAATGAATTTTAAACTGTATCGTATAACATTATGCAAATCAACTACTAATGTAATCGTTATTATTAATATGTACGCATGAATTATTCTAATATTTGAATTTTTTACTGTGCAAGACATGTAGTGAGAGGTCAATTCCGCTTCATTTTAGAAATTTTAACATTATTTTCTGAATTGTACACTATGTCTATTTCATAGATAATAAAGAGATATTTAACATAAAACATTACTATTACTTAAAGTATCGCATATATGCAATGTAAAACTGTCTTCAAAATAGGACCATAGGAAAAACTTACGCGAAATGGTGTACCTTACTTTCCTTGATATTTCTATTGAGAAGAAAATATCTCGTTCTTAATTATAACACAATCCAAGTATTACTGCAGTGGCAAGGAAAAAAGGATAACACTACCTCAAGGTCAAGGTTCATCATTCTAAATTGCTATAATTTTACACACCAAAATTATAAGAAAAAACGCACACAGTAATTTCTTTTCAATGTATATTTAATTTTCATTATAGACTCCCCACGCGCATCCACAACCTCATACTTTTTTTCTATAAGTAGTTTTAAACAGAAAGATGCATTAATTGTAGAGATTCCTTTTATAAATCCATTTTGAATTCTTATAATATTTTTTCACTGTCATTTTCAGTTTTTTATTAAGTATTCTACTATTTATTTTGTAGCATGAATTCAATAAACTAATACCTCTGTAAGTAGCCTTTTTTTTTCTAATATCCATATTGAAACACAGATATGGCTATACTTGTATTGGAATACTTGAAATATTATAAATAAGTTCAGTCCAAATCCATTCTATTGGTATTTTTCCATCTATATATATTTTATTTAAAACTTTTCATAATCTTTTATGAAAAATTTTGATGAATATTATATATATATATAAATTAGTTTTTTACCTTGGGTAATGTATATGAGCGATACTAAGTAATTTTATAAACTTAGTTATTTTACTCCTAATCCCAAGTAACCAACCAGTTATGTTTGCGCCTGAACGTAGTTCAAGTTTAAAGATGGTGAAACTCATAGTAAAGGTGGGTAAAGCTCTGATCACTATTCTTAGTATTTTCCATAATGTAAAGCATATCTCACTAAGAGATGTATACTGCAATACATTATGGGTAGGGTCACTACCCATAATGTATTCCACCCACCACCACCACCGAGCAGAACCGCTCAAATTCCGAAGAAAAGCATTCATCGACAAAGCCCTTCACCGGGTCGCTCTGGAAAACACTTTCCCCGGAGAATCAAATTACTCCCTTAAGGCAAAAACCTTAGGAGAGCGAACTCATATTAGCAATTAGCAATCTCACCGGTTTCAAACTTTTTTTTAGGTCTCCTCAGTGAGTAGCTAGAGCATAAATATACTAAGGTTTTAGTAATACAGAGCCTTATCAACTTTACCTATACAAGTTACAACAAGGTGTTTTTATTTTTAATAAAAATCTCTGTAGGAGATATAGATGTAAATTTATATCTCCTCCAGAGATAAATATAAATTATCATTGCTTTACATTACGGATAATACTAAGAATAGTAATCAGAGCTTACCCACCTTTACTATGAGTTGCACTACCTTTGGACTTGAACTGCGTTCAGGCGCAAACTTAACTGTTTACTTACGTAGGATTAGGAGTAAAATAACTAATATATATATATATATATATATATATATATATATATATATATATATATATATATATATATATATATATATATATATATTTGTCCACCAAGCACCAAAGCACAAATAATGATTCATGAAATATATTTCTTTTTTGCTTACCAGAAAGGGGAAAATATGTAAATGAAATACAGGGTGTTCGGGATAAATTTGACATATTTATAATTAATTATATTTTTCCGTAAGTTACATGTATTAACACACACTTCTCTTCATTTAAAAGTTTGGACCCTTCTTCATTCATATACAAGATGTCAGAAAGGATGGATAGCTGGAACCCACCTGAATCATGGAAGAGAATAACTTGTATCATGATGATTCGTGCCCGCCATCAAAATAAGGATATTACGACTGCTGCCCAATGCTCCCTGAATACAGTAAAAACAATCAGGCATGAACTAGAGACTTGCAATGGTGACTACGAGGATGTAGCAAGAAGAAAGATCCCTAGCAGGCGATCTGATTGCGTTCGTACAGCAGAATTCCTCGCAAATCTGCAGGAACAGGTGTTGAAGAACCCTGGCATTGGAATTCGGGCTTTGTTCGTGGAGTTGCTAACTGTAGTCAAGCCCTGGATAACAAGGGTAGCCAATGGTAGGCCGTATGTATGGCAGCAGGATTCGGCCCCTTGCCACACCTCTGGGAAAAGTCAAAAATGGTTGTCTGAAAATTTCTACGACTTCACCAGTCCAAATGTTTGGCCTCCAAACTCCCCAGACCTTAACCCCATGGATTATTTTGTATGGGGCGCAGTTGAAAAAAAGACACCAATCGCACTTCCAGTAATACAAAAGCCTAGTTAATGGATAAAATTAAAACAGTTTTTGCGGCCCTTCCCAGGGAGACTGTAGCATCAGCTTGTTCGAGGTTCCGAAGCAGGATTGAAGCTGTGATCGATGCTAATGGTGGTTATTTTGAGTAAATCTTGTTGATAGTATTGTAATTAACTCTGCCTGTAATGTTTTTTGTCAATTCATTAAATTTAATAGATACAAAGAAGATTTTCTTTTTCCTTACGAAACGGGCAAATTTATCCCGAACACCCTGTATGTGGGTAGTTAACTATATACGCTGAAAAAACTAGTTACTTTTATAATTGCTTACGTGTATATGGAGAAAGGATGAGCTACGAAATATTTTCAGGTAATTTAAAACAAAAGTCACGTAGACTTGTTTGTGAATTTTGTTTTTACCTTTTGAGAATAATTGCCTGAATAAACTAAAAGATTGGAAAACAAGTAGCAACAATGAACATCACCTGTGAAAATATTTGAAAGGACTAAATATAAAACGTACTTTTTATTAAGCTTTCTTTCTCTATTAGTGCAGCTGTATTACTTCTTGTATTACACTAGTGGTCGATATATATTTTGAAGTAACAGCAGCTACAGTAATTTCGCTTAACCTTACAGAAACTAAATTTATTTAGTTATATATTTATAATTAAGTACATATATACTAATGTGACGAACCACATACAAAAAATTTAAGTACACTATGATTTTATTTTTAATCCAAGCTAGTAAAACATTGATCGCTCTTTACCGGCAATATGCTTGAAATTCAATTCTCTCAAAGAATTCATTTCAAATCTAAAGTAACACATTTCCCACAGAATCAACTAAAATAAATAATCAATGGAAGAAATGCAGTGCAATTTTTTCATGAAATTTCACTTTCTTAAGAAAGGCGCACAGGCACACACACACACACACACACACACACACACACACACACACACACACACACACACACACACACACACACACACACACACACACACACACACACACACAAAGGAATGTGATTATTATCACTTGATCACTGTTAAGCCTTAGAGCCAGTTACAGTATAGCAATTTTCAAGTTATAAAGACATGAAAGGATGAGATTTTCTTGATTTGAATTATTGAGTAGTGGGTTAAAAATCTCAATTTACAGGTGTGGAAAATCTCCACTTGCTTTGGCTAATGTGAGTTTATTTGGAAATAAATGACAGCAAAAGCCTAGGAAAGTTCATACTGGTCAACGAAAAAATCAGATCCCATAAGTTGGTTTCATTAATCGATTCTCTTCTCACGAAGCTGACAATGATATCGATAAGTATTATTATTAGACACCCCCCAGGGAGTCCAAATGCTCATCGAGGGAGGGCACCTGCTGTACAACTCTGTCTCCGCCACTGAATCCACCAACTGACCTTAACTATACCAACGCCATCTACCGCTGACCACCACCACTAGTATTTCCAAAGACAATCACAAACACCTATGCCCACGGTGGGATTCGAACCGCAACCTTTTGTGTGGAAAGCGGATACGGTTACGCTAACCACATGGCTGGCCCAGTGGTTAGCGTATCCTTAATGATTGGATAACATTTCCGATAGCTCCAATCCACTGTGACAAGTTTGCTAACTTCCTGCAAAAAAGCAGACTGATGTATTTCAAGTTCGTACTAGTGACAGAGCATCTTCAATTCTCTTCTGCACTCCTAAAACGTACAGAATTGAATTGATGTCGATAGTCAACTTTCAGTAGCAGAAAGTAACGCTGAAGTCTCACTCTTTGTAGAATATTAGCAAACATATCCAGGTCGTCGCAAGAGGTATCATAATGCAATTCATTAATTTCGGTTAACCAAAACGCCTTCTGAATAATCCGCACCGCACTACTACATTCTAAATATATGAGGAGAAAAAGCCTCATAATTTGATAGAAAGGCTGACTATATCAGTACTGAATATTAAACGTGGAATTGTATCCTTCGAGATTGCCATCCAAAAATTAGGATCTTCTTCTTCTTCTTCTGCAGCTTCTCCCACTTAAGTGAGGTCACTGTTTGTTATGAGTCTCCTCCACACCTTCCTGTCTTGGGCTCTCACCACATCCAAGTTCTTCATCTTCAAGTCCTCTTCTACCAGCTCCCTCCAACTCTTCTTTGGCCGCCCACGCTTCCACCTTCCTTGCACATCCATCTGTATGACCCTTCTTCCCACATATTCGTCCTCCCTCCTCATCACATGACCAAACCATCTCAACCTTGGCTCCTGTATTTTCGCTCCTAAGTTCGTAACTTTCACTGTTCCCCTGACATAGTCATTTCTCAGATGATCTTTTCTGGTCACACCGCACATCCACCTAAGCATTCTCATCTCTGCTACTTCCATCCTGCTATTGTTATTTTTCCTCAGGGCCACAGTTTCTATAGCATATGTCATAGCTAGCCTCACTACTGTCCTATAAATAATGCCTTTCAGATTGATCGGCACCCTCTTATCGCATAACACTCCAGCCATCTCCCTCCAGTTCCTCCAACCCGCTTGTATCCTGCATCCCACTTCCTTCTCAGCTCCTCCATCTTCTTCCACTGTTGAATCTAAATATCTAAAGTCTCTCACCTTCCTGATTACATTTCCTTCCAGCTCCAGATCTGTCTCCTGGCCACCGCCCACTGCGCAACACATATACTCTGTCTTATTTCTGCTCAGTCTCATACCTCTGTCTTCCAGTACGTTTCTCCATCTTTCCAGTTTAGTTTCCGCTTCTTCTCTTGAATCTACACACAGCAAGGTGTCATCTGCATACAACATTGTCCAAGGTGCATCTTCTCTCACTTCCTCTGTTACCACCTCCATCACAATATTAAACAGAAACGGACTTAATGCTGATCCTTGATGCAAGCCAACCGTTACTTAAAAACTTTCTGTCTGTCCCAAACATGTCCGAACACTTGTCTTCACATTTGAACTGTGAGAAATAGCAGTTTCAACCTGTATCAAAAATGCATTTTTTTTTTAATTTAAATATGTTATCCATTAATACAGATAAATGGGCTGATGTCTGGTTTATAGACTTCCAAATCAAAAAATAAAAATAAATATAAATATTAAAAATAAAAATAGAATAATCAAAGAAAATGTGTTAAATGGTTTGCAGTTCTAATTTATTGCATAAAAATAATTACTACCAAATATGAATTACCATCATCTATATCTACGTTCTTTGTGGATTAGATAAACCACTGAAAAACATAAAGCATAATAAAAATTATAAGAAATCTTTTATTTAAAAACATTCACAAAATTAGAATAATTTTAGTTCAAAATATTAGAATAATGCGAAAATTTATGAACAAAAATTACAGACAAAGGCAAACAACATTATAATTATTATTTTGTTGCTTCTTGCTTAGCTGTTATAACCGTTCGTAAACGGTTGGGAATAAAATTTACTAGTGGTTCACAGTCTTTTTTTTTTCTTTTTTTAAATATTCCCATGTGGTCTGCAGACTAGAAACAATTACCTTTTTTCCTGTCGTGGCAACTTCTTGGAGTCATTTCTTCATAATTATATAAAAATTATCAATGGGGTTTAAATTCAAAGAATTACATTGATTTAGCTTTATATGAACCATCTTGTAGTGGTCTTGGAAGTGTGACAAGAAGCTGAATCTTGCTGAAGAAAGGAAACTACAATATAAACCTTCCGATGTCAGTAAAATAAAGTGCTCAAGAATTTCTTGGTACACTTTGTAATTGACTCTTTCGTACACAATTCACAGCCTACCTGTACCCTTTGCGGTCATATAAAGCCCATACCATGACAGCAGTTGCAAATTTTACCGAACCTTCCATGCATTCTTTATCCGATGCTTCTTCTTAAAACGCCAAACTTTCATCGCTTGATGGCCATGGACACACAAACACATAATATAATCGCTAAAAAAATACCTTTGTCAAGTCCTCTTGACTCCACAACAGTCTTAGATTACACCATCGCACACTAGCTGTCTTTTGCTTTGAAGTCATGAGCGGCTTGGTCTTAGGCACACGCGATTTAAAATCCATTTTGTGATGTCGTCTCAACGTCATAGATTTAGAAATATTCACACCTAGTTCTTTATATCTCCTTTTTACGCGATATTCTTCAATCGCCTCTCATCTCATCTCCTCTCGTATTACCTTCCGACTGCAATTGCAACGATTATTTTGAAAACTCCGGTTACGATAATACTCTCTCAATTCTCTATTCACGTTTGCTTCAGAACATTTCAATTTCTTAGCTATAAACTGTTTGAGTTTTTACCTTCTTTTTGCAGAGACACCATACGAAACTTCTTTGTCTCCAATATGTCACTCGCTCGACCTATTTTTAGCGAATGATTAACTTAAATCCATGCTCAAACGATTCCTGGCACAAGAGTCAGTAGCGCAGTCACATTTGGAATATTCTAATATTTTGAACTACTCTAAAAATTATAGTAATTTTTTTAATGTTTTTAAATAATAGTTTTTCTTATAATTTATAGTATATTTTTATGTGTTTACATGTTTATATAATCTACAAAGTACATATTTATTAAAAACAACACGTAAGTCCACAGTAATAACTTTAATTAATAAATAAGGTAGATATTTCGTACTAAAAATAATAGTACATCTTCAGTGTTACAAAAAGATAGGAATAGAATACGAGTAACGATTATATTGATTACAACAAACCTCAGAAGTCTGGTCTAGCACAACACAGTATCACCACTACCCATAATATCCAGTGGGATAAAGCTATTCTCCTTCATAGATGAAGGTTCAAATATGAAAGCCTCTTTAAAGAAAGTTGTGAAGCTTTTTACACCGACCGAATTTAAATCGAAATGATTGCTTCTCTCTCTCTCTCTCTCTCTCTCGAAGATCTGGGAGACTTTTATTTTATGTAATCATTAAAAAACTAATTATCTTAAATATTAATTATTTATTAATTTCTTTTATTTCCTAGCTCGCGACAACATTGTATTTTAATAGCTGATCCACCGAATGTTCGTTACTTGTATTCTATTCCTATCTATTTGTAACACTGACGATGTACTATTAGTTTTAGTACGAAATATCTAGCTTATTTATTAATTAAAGTTATTACTGTGGACTTATGTGTTGATTTTAACAATTATACTATGCCACAGGTCCCTCTAAAAATACAAAGTACATAGATGTAGATGATGCTAATACATATTTCGTAATATTTGTTTTCTAAGCAATAAATTAAAATTGCGAATCATTCGACACATTTGCTTCTGTTATTTAATTTTTCGTTTATTCGGAGGTGTACACATTCCTGAAAATAAAGATAGATCTCGTAGTTTGTAAGTTGCTGAGTGGGTATTTAGATTCATAGATTATCAAATGTGAAATAATTCTTTTGGTTATGTCAAATATAATCTCCATCGATTAAGAACAATAGACTATCGTCAATCTATTAAGCAATTATCAAAGTCGCTTTAAGCGCTCTAATTCTTTCTTGATTGTTTCATTTCAGGTTATAAAATTGCGGGTAACCGACACTGGTTTTAGATCGCGTTACATATATATTTTCTACGACAAGGTCCTTTCCTTCATTGTTCTAGTTTTGAAAATCACTTATTATAAATGTAATTAACTAAGTCGTCCTAGACAGTAGTGAAGAATTGTAATATACTGTGTGTGTGTGTGTTTGTGTGTGTGTGTGTGTGTGTGTGTGTGTGTGTGTGTGTGTGTGTGTGTGTGTGTGTTATTAAAATTTTATCACTTTAATATAAATTTTATCATTGTATAAGCGTATGCAGAGAAAAGATATGCTTCGTATTTTAATGCAACCGTAACATAGAAGAAATCATTTTTGTTATTTTTCGACTAATTTGTGAAAATTGTTTTGTTTCACGTCATCATAACAATTGCATGAATTAGAAAACAAGTAATAACATTGAACATCTCCTGCGAAAATATTTAAAGAAGACTGGAGAGTAGAAAACATACATTCGCTCTTGCTTGGGCTGCTGGGTCGTACAAAAGAAAATATCATCAGATAATACCATGTTACTAACAGTCCACACGGGCTGCTCTCTCTCTCTCTCTCTCTCTCTCTGAAAAGCATAATATAGCCTAAACAAAATAACTACTTACTTGCACCAGAACTCAACTGTGGTGATCAATAGTGAAATGAACATCACGAAGAACCCAAGAATCATGCCCTCTACACCACTAAATATACACCGTAATACATATCACAACATTAACCATGGTAGCCATTACTGTTCAGAAACTACACCAGTGACACATGCTAAATACCCATTAATACATACTAAGCCAACATAAATGGACTAAATTTACGGAATTTATAAAAGAGTAATATTATACCGTATAACTGTCTATTCAAACATAGCAAACATCTACCTGTCAAACTTACGACAACATAAACCGAACTGTTTTACTTGTAATTTGGATGCGCAACGCCCCAAAACATCAACGGCTTTAAGTTACCCCATTATGGAAAACGCAAATTTCCGAACCTAAAAATTAAAGACACTATGTCTTAGATATTATTCTTAAAAAAAATCAGTAACTCTATCCATAAAAACTGGGCTACGTATCGCATAACAGGACCTACAACAATCCTCGACACAAGTAATAGCACATAGCTGTGAGAAAAGATCTCGTACCCACCCTACTCAACAGCCCTCCACACAATCTGTATTGTAAATAACACAGAAACTACAAAAAAAATGCGAACATAAAAAAGAGAACATAAGTTATGCTACCCTCTCTTGTTCATAAATCCCAACTTTGCCTTCAAAGTATGATAACAATGCGTCATTATCTTTTCAATTTGCACTGCTGCTCAATGTATCATTATTATTTATTAAATTTATCAACTTTATACTTTCAAATAATACGTTTTGTTTTGTTTTTGTTTCTTAGTAGAGGAATACTTTGGAATGATATTCAGATTACCGGAAATAATAAATATTTTAGAAATTAATAAAAATTAGAAACAATAGTAGTAGCCGTTAATTTTACTTACTGTGAAAAAAAAATGGAGAATGCAATAGAATAAATATATTGTAATTGGGTATCACGCAAGTCGTATATTACAATGTATAAAGCGTTTTTCAGCGAAGGAATCATTAATCTAGTTTATTTTGAAATGCTGCGCGTTGTGTCCTTTTTTATTCATTGTATAAAATATGCGCATGGCAACCGAACTTCAACAATATTTCGTGTTTAGACGTTTCCAGATGGTTCTGTTTCATATAATAGATTTATTATATTTTTCGACATAAAAAAATTTTCGCGCATCTCATTCGATATTTTTGTGAAAACATCATAGTCTTTCATAATATAAAGAATCAGCTGGGTAAATAATAATTTGTATTAATAGAGCGGAAATATTTTTCAGCGCAAATTTTAATTAGCACACTCAATCAAGATGAAACCGCTAACATTCTGCATCTTCTTTATTTTTGCTTATATAGCTGAAAATAAACTGGAAAAGGCCTACGTACATAGCGTGATAGATAAATTAAGAAGTGTGACATGCAGTAAGTATTTTGTTTTAATATAATCTGAAGATACTTCAATAGGAAAATGCCTGTTTGTTTTCTTATTGTAATCTTTTCCATGAAAGAAATAATTATTTTTCTCTGAGTATATTAATAAAAATAATGATTTTTGAAGTAGAAATCATTCAGCAGAATTTGGACTAAATCTATAATTATTTCCTTAGGAAACATTTAGTTTAATTTATGATTTATTTTACGTATTTGTTTTGCTGATGCGTGTTTTAAGGAAAGATTAGATTTACTTTGTGCAACAGTTCATTTATTATGAACCCGTTAAACCCTTTTGTTTTTAAGATTTCTCACAATCTCAACCAAATTATACTGCATAGATCCCGCCTTGTTCTTCCTATTAAAACCATAACGTCCATCAGTTTTCAGAACTCCAGGAAGGGTAAAATATTTCCTCTTAGAGGCACAATAAACTTGTATTTCGATTCTTGATAACGAAGTAAGTGGGTTACTTTATTTTTTTTTCAAGGACTAATTATTAATCGGGGATCTCAGACAAATCGTTCCTGAAAGTCAATTGATTTTACAAATATAACAGTTAAGATATCGAGAAGATGCAATCTGCCTTTTGATCATTCACTTTCATGTATGCATCCTCGTCAAGAATTGTATGGATATTCTGGCACAAACTGGAGTTTGGCGTCTAAAACTTTACGGATAGTAGGTTTGAATACCCTAAGATCGAAGCCCCTTAATCAGAACTTTTGATTGAAACATGAGTTATTACGTTTCATTGTAAGATAGCAGAGATTGAAAACTAGAATTTTTCAGAAAGTGGACAAATATTTAACATAAGCATCAATATTATAAAAGCATATTGGATCAAATCAGCATCGTTTATAAAGGCATATCGTAGAATAGTTCACTGCAGAAGTCATCTGCTGAACTGAATTACATGTCAAATAAAAAAAATAAAAAAAAAAAATCGACGTGTATGAGAATTATGAAATCTTTACTATCAACTGAAAAACGTTTTCCCAGTAAGCTATGAATTAACTGTAATTATTAGAAAAATTAGAATGATTTGAGTTTATGTCCGTAATGCATGTTACGAGAGAGCGATAATATATTTCTTCTCCTGGTATTTGTTATCAGCATAAAATCTCGAATTTACTCGTAAAAAATCTCAGAATTCAATTTTTACGGGTGCAAAATTATAACAGTCAACAACGGTAATACCAGTAATTAAAATATAATTACATTGAAATAGTCTCTTTTTAACTGCTGCCTTCAAACTTAACGCTCATTCTCTTATAAATGACATTTTTATGCTCTGTACACTACATTCTAATAATCTGATAATTAATGTTCCACAACACGACGGTGTTTTTGTTTTCTCCAGATGACAGTATGAAGATGATATTGGCTGACTGTATTCAATGTGTACCTACAGATGTAAGTATTTTGTTTTATTTATTTTTTATTTATTTTTTCATTTTTTTTTATTTTATGAAATGTTATATTTGACATGCTTTTACAAATATACTATTCAATCCTGCAGAATATTTTGAATAATTTCCTATCATTATTAGCTAAAACAACTTGGTACTATGAGTCAGTCGAGAGCCACGTACTCCTTTTGCAAAAAAAAAAAAAAAGACATTACACGATTTATTTTTATTAATCCATAAAATTGGCATATATTTTTATATCATACTTTATAATAACATTCCCGCATAACGGAAACCAATAGCAAGATTTCTAATCCTCTGTTACCTATTGCTCAATGTGAGGATACTTTTTATCTGCCTTCAGTTTAGTATTATCTTCATATGCACATAAATATTATTTTGCACACCTTTCATATTCCGTTCACTTTTGAAATTTATTTACTTAAATGGAAATTCAGTGATAGTATTTTAATTCCATACGGTGTACTGGAAGGATATTTTTAATTCTGAATGTAAAAGACGAACCAAATATTAACTATACATTTAGCATACTGTAATGATTTAATAAGAATGATAGGAAATAGTCTTTTACTTTATTTCGATTTTTGTAACATATGTTTATTAAAATAGACCCTTTATTCTCAGTCGAGGGCAAACACAAAACAGCTTCCCTTGAGTGCGGTAAAAGAGAATGTGTCCCTATGCCTTTGTGACAAATAAGCAGTATAGCTGGAAACAAAATATGTCATGGCATTATATTCTTATCACCGAGGGAAAAGCATGGTATGTAACAGTTGTGTATTTAACAGGTGGACAGATTCCAAAACAGACCTTTTACTTTCGCTTCATTGTTTTATTCATTTTATTATTATTATCATCAACATCAACATTGTCGCTTCTCGGTTCTACATTTACAGTAGTTGGCAATTCATATTGCTATTAAGAATTTTTCGCAAAATGCAAAAAATACTAAGATTTGTTTTGTCCATGATTCCTTATGGAGGCTATTTTCTGCTGTTCAGTTTTTTTTTCCCTTAAATTATGTATTTGGTATGCTTTTAGATAAAATTATTATCATCATCATTATCATCACGGTCGTTACGTTATCGATATGCCATTTATTTCGACTATATGTAAGTTGAAAATGTGGCAAGCATCTCAAATATTTTATTATACTAATATTATATTGCATACCTTACTGATAATAATTGTATTTAGTATTAAGGATGTAATCCAAAATGCATCCAACGTCTAAACCTGGTTTCTCTCATATTTCATTACAGAATTTTGCAAAACGATTCCAAATAACTTCACTCTGGTTGGATCGAAGTGAAATTGACTTTGGATTGATGTCACATGCAATTTGTCGATTTGATTCTGCTTACGATATCCTATTTTAATTAGGATAGTTTTAATAGTACAATATATATATATATATATACTTTAAAATACGTGAGAATAAAAAAAGAAGTTCTTGTGGTTATAATGAATGATGTCAATGTATCGACATATTTTCAAAAATCACTGTTATTTATTTTATTTTTTTATGATTTACCTTCAGTCATTTGATTAAAATTATATTTCTTTTACCTGATTTAAGTAAATTCACGGTAAATGAATTTACCATGAGATTTCTCATAACTTATTCTTTATGTTGTACTATTGATTATTCGTTTATATTATTTTTCTGTTTAGTTGTATCCAGTTTCAGTTCGTTGTGCCAAGAACATTTGTACTGATAACTGCGAACCTTTAACAATATTATTCGGAAACACGTGCAGTGAAAATGAGGTCACTGACAAGGTATGTGTAAATCAATCAATCAATCCATAAATATATATATATATATATATATATATATATATATATATATATATATATATATATATATATATATATATATATATATATATATATATATATAAAGTATAATCCTACTAGGAAGGAATAGGGATTTTTATAACATTCTTCATTAACTACAGCACATGGACTGCATGTATTCAATTAATTTTTATTTTTCCATTTTTTTAAATATTTTCCACTTGAATTTTTAATCGTGAATTTATAGAATAACAATCGCATTGTATTGTTACAATTTTTACATCATGCGAAACGTAAGCATATGAATAAAAATTTTAATTTGGCCTTGTTTTCTTATTCGTCACTCGTCTCTTGATATGCCAATGAGTTTGCTGTACCATGGAGTGTTAGTGGCGCCCTTCAATTGGAATCTGCTTCGACAGTCATCATACATTATACATTTTATATTACAAAGTCTTGCTATCTTTCCTTTTCTCTGAATTAAACGAAGTTTGTAGATGTTTTTGAAAAACTTCTATAAACATGGCGCACGTATTTCACTGTTCGTTCAGTGCAATTTCGTTTGCAATGTACTGCCTCTTTCTGCTATTCCATGATAATCTGTTACCAAGCAGAGCATCCTTACAATGTAAGAATATTCATGATATTTACTTCTTGTCCCACTAAAGCTAGGTGGTTGTTTTAGTTTCCAATACTGTACTAATTCTTCTACTCTTGCTAGAAGAATTAGTACATTAGTTATTCAATTTATGTTGAATAACCCCAACATACATTTTTATGAAAATTTATTTCATAAAAAAAATAATGAAATAAATTTTCATTATTTTTTTTCATATAATGAAAAAAACTTTTCATTATATGAAAAGGGTTGGGGTTATTGTTCCTCTGTATCGAGCCTTGATAAGACCCCATCTCGACTACTGTGCCCATTTGGTCACCTAGGTTTCTTCTTGATGGGGAGGAGGTTGAGAGGATCCAGAGGCGAGTGACCAAGATGATAGCAGGTCTGTGGAATGAACCTTATGAGAACAGGTTGAGAATTTGTGGGTTGCAAAAATTGGTTGATAGGCAGAGGAGGGGAGATATGATTGAGACATTCAAATTACTGAAGGGTTTCTATAAAATTAATTCAGAAGATATTTTTGAGAACAGGGCTGGTTGTGGGAGGACTAGAGAACATCCATGGAAGCTGGGCAAAAGTCTGGTTAGTAAGGGTGTTAGAGCTGGGTTCTTTACTTTTAGAGTGGTGAATGAGTGGAATGGGCTGCAAGAGTCTGTGGTGGATACCGTGACAGTGAATGAGTTTAAGGCGAGGTATGATAAATACTGTATGAATGTCGTATAGTTGCGATGAACATGAGTTGGGGCCTCCCTCGATGAGTCTAAGGACTCCCTGGAGTTGCCCGTAATAATATTAATAATAATAATAATAATAATAATAATAATAATAATAATAATAATAATAACGCAGGATCGACAGTAGCTCTTAATGCTCCTCTTTACAAGAATTTCTACTAAATGCATATAATTTAAGCGACTTCTTTAGTGATCACATAGGTCGGGGCCTCGAATTGCGCCATGGACATGGATGCATCAAAATCTCTTTAGGTGGGAGACGGCTTTCATAAATTTGTTCGAAAACACCAATCCAGTCATTGAAGGCTTATAGCGTTCTATATTGGGTCTCTAGCGCAGGAGTTCTTAACCCATCCATCGAGCTAATGTACTATAGTTATACAAACGTTTGTGGGATCAAATCATATAAAAATTAAAGTACATGTAACATGCATATACTTTAAGAGACAGAGGTTCAAATTCCGGATTGATAGGTTGATTTGGATTTATGGACGAAGAAACTACATATATAACCCCGTGCGTTGTGATTATCAACTTTTCCTCAGCATGAACTGGGACTAGATGTCTTCCCGAAAGTAAGACAGCGAGAGAGAGAGAGAGAGAGAGAATACGTATTCCGTGAAATGGCTGCTTGTTGACACTGGAATATAAACGAACTTCTTCTTCTTAAGCTCTCCCGAACAATTCAGTCAGTATTTATGCGTGTGTTCAAGGGTAAGGTTTGCCTGTTCTGAGAGGACTATACCCGATGTTCCGGTTAAAAAATCCGCCTCTTTATGAGACCGGGTTACTCAGCTTTCTTCGAAGGAAACCAGATAATGGTTCCTCATATCTGGGACGGAAATCTAACCCAGTTCTTTCCGCCTATGGTCGTCGTCTATGCCGACTGAGCTACGGAGGCTAATAAACTATCTTACTTCACAAAATCTTAAATGTAATGTTTTTTTTTGTGTGTGTGTGTGTGTGTGTGTGTGTGTGTGTGTGTGTGTGTGTGTGTGTGTGTGTGTGTGTGTGTGTGTGTGTGTGTGTGTGTGTGTGTGTGTGTGTGTGTGTGTGTGTTTATTAACTTTAGAAAATAGGAGAAATGCTTTTCTGCTAGAATCATAACATGTTTTTCTGTTTTAGATATTGATAATCCAACCTTTCTGAAACAAATTTATTATACATTCACTTCTAATGAACAGAACAGAGCTCTATATCAATTTCTCCTTTTAAAGTGATATTTTATTTTCATTTCAGGTTTTCGATTGCATAAAGAATGATGAAACATTCGTAAGTAATTAATTTTAAGCATTCTTTAGATTATCATATATAGATGAAATAGAATTATTCAAGCAAATTTGTGAGATTCTCTTACCTTGCAGCACACTTTCTCAAACTATTTTCTTTCTTCTTTCACGTATAATTCGTTGACCTATACGTGACATATAATAAAGAGAAAGAAGACCTTAAATGAGGGCTTTAGCGCTTTCTTCTGTTTGCCTCAAATTCAACATAAAATTAGATAATAATAAAAGAGATAAAACTAAAACAAAGATAAAAAAAATGAATAGGCCTGATTAGACAACGTAAACCAAATGATTAATATTCGATTTATAAAACAAATATTAAACTATAAAGCAAAACAGAACATTCGATAGACCTTATATGTGGATTTGAAATTAAATAATGACAAGAGGTAGCATCTGAGTGCAAATATTGATTTTTTTTTAGTTTAGGCACTTATCTCGTAAATCGAGATGTTCTATAGACTATGGTCCTATATGTCCTATAATTTAATTTTATCTGAGGAAAAAATTAAACTCAATGGAAAAACGTCTTAATCTACGTTGGATTCATTTCGACCAAAATGTAGTTAAAACAGTATTTTAGACAAGCTAACTGTACACTAAATACAAATTCAATGTTTATATAAAGCAGAAAAATCCTTCACCTTTCAATGCAAGCCCATATTCTAGAGTTAAGAGGTAAAAAAATCTTTCTTGGGAGGGAGCTACATAAAGAAAAAAAAAGGAAGTGGGAACCTGGATGAGATACATGATTTCTGCGGCTGAATAAATGAACCGTAACGAGCCCTTTGAAGTAATACCTAGCGTATGTTTCCCAAACATAGGCTACGGCTTTGAATCTCTCAATACCAGTAGATGTCTTAAAATGTCTTGAGGTAGGAATGGCTTTCATAAATTGGTCGAGACCGCCAATCCGTTCATTGAAAAATTGTAATTATGTGTTTGGTCTCTAGAAGAGTTCTTAACCCATTCGTGGTGCATACGTACAATAACTTTACAAAATTTTGTGGATGGAAGCCATATAAAACTCTCATCTCATGCCAGAGTCAAGAAACTATTTAGCAGCAAAATAGCTTCACACTATTTTGCAAAAAAAAAAAAAAAAAAAAAAAAAGGCTAAGTTGGCTCTGTTTTTTACTAATCATCTTGTGCACCTACCCGAAGCTCTTGTACTTCTTTCTATTATTGCTGCACTGCAACATGTTATTGTGCTGTTTTTCGAATTCTTCTTCCAGACTTGCTCATTTTTCAGTGTCCTGTGTGTGTGTGGGGGGGGGGGGGTTGTTACTGAAATTTATAATAACGGAATTAACTCAGGTAAATATTATTTATTAGTAGAATTTTTGTCTGAGTATCACAGGCATCTTTAGTACATGTGAAAAGGTAACGGACAATCCCAAAGGGCACCACCTAAGTAGCTACTGTAAGATTTCTAAAGGTGGTCATTAAAATTCCTAACTTAATTAAAAATATATATATATATATATATATATATACTGTATATATATATATATATATATATATATATATATATATATATATATATATATATATATATACAATTAAGAAAAGTTAGGAAAGATTAACTGATTTTAAAAGTATTATCTCCCACAAAAGAGGATAGACATAGAACCATCATATCTGTTTAAATTGTTTGTTGGGAGAATCAAGTAAAATTTCGCATGTTACTTTATAAAGTCGTTCCATGAGGAGCACGCTGTTGTGAAGGACTCTTCTCTTGTTCTAATGAACTCTATGTCTACTGTTGATGGCATGCTCTGCAAGTCCAGACTGTTCAGGTTCAAGGTATTGAATATCAGACTTGTGCTCTTCTATCCGAATAAAAGCAGATTTTTTTTGTTTGTCAGAAATAAGATAACCCACAGGAGCAGGGAATTTGGTAGACACCTGATTACTTAGATGTGGAAGCTTTTCCTTTGGAGAAGTGAGAAAGGTGTCGATTTTTCTGATGGGTTAAAAGGCAACAAAAATATTTAGTGGTTTTGAAACTTTCGCTTTGCGTTCACTAATGCCTTGCACATAAGGGGATAGGAATACGAGATATTTCTTCTGTATTTGAAGAGGAAGTTATATCAAAACTGCTTAAATCTCATTCGATGAAAGAATTCTTATATCCATTAGATAGAAAAGAGGAAATAATATATTGTAATTATTTTTGTAATAGCCCCTCTAATGAACAAAAGGAGCGGGCCTGATGAACCATTGTTTTAATAGTTCCCTCCTTTTGACTAGAATGGTGATGAGATTCAGCATGGATGTAATGGCCTGTGCTAGTTTCCTTCTTATAGACTGAGAAATGTAGGATATCATCTGGTTGGCGAAGAATTAATAGATCTAAAAAGGCTAACTGCTTATTTACTTCTACTTTAATAGTGAACTGGATGAAGTGCATTTAATTCAGAGAGAAACTGTTATAATTCATCAGACGAGCCATTCCAGAGAGTAAAAATGTTAACCACATATCTGAACCAATGAGTAAGTCTAGGTGAAATTTCAAAAATACGTTGCTCAAAGTGCTTCATATAGAAGTTGACAACAGTATATGAAGTATATGGAGAAACAACAGTATATGGTGAAATAAGATTGCCAATTGCCGTTCCTTCGATTTGTAGAAATAACTTATTTTTAAAGGAAAAACAACCAGAATGCATTACAAAATCGACATTTTTTTTAACAGTGTCGGATGGAAATTCTTGTTGCAGCAAATTAATGGTGTCAGATAAAGGAACATTGGTAAATAATGAAACAACATATAAATTAATCATAATATCCGAAGCATTCAAATGAACATCCGAAATTTAATTTTGAAATCAAAAGAATTTTTTATATAAGTAGCAGTTCTTCTAGTTGAAGAAGGGAGTAAATTTGATAAACATTTTGAAACTTTATACGTTGGACAACCTACAGAGTCTACAACTGGTCTTAGACTGTATAGGTCCCACAATCTTGAACAGTTGCACCAGAGATCAATAACGGAGCTTAAAAGTTCTTAGTTGTAGTTCTAAAACCTCGCGATGAAAACATCAAGTAATACCAAATACTGAACATTTACGTAAATTATGTCATATCACAATACAAACACACTGTGACAAAACGGACATGCTGTCCATTTGGTTCTTCCAATCCTTCCTTTACAGTTTGAGGCTTGCATGTCGTCGTCGTCGTATGTTTTGAATTAAGCTCTGCAAGTTTTTCAAATTTCAAGTGATTCAAATCCACCTCGCTGTCTGTTTCTCTCTCTCTCTCTCTCTTTTTCTAGATGCATTTTGGAAAAAAAAAAACTTTTTTAGCGTAGCAATGTGTATTTTAATTCCACACAAGCCATCAACATTTCTCTCCTTAATTTGAGGTAGTACATAGAACGATTCTAAAATTACTCTCAAAACAAATCAGTATTGAGGGAGTCAACAGCTATCCTTATGGACAATGCAAGTGTTGAACAATATTGTAAAATTACTTTAAAAAAAAAGATCAGCTAACGCCTATTTGTTCCCGTATAGGGAGTAGGCGGGGCCGTTTATCCTACCTAACTTTTGGCGACTGAGTGGGCGGTTCAATCTCCACTGGTAGCCAATCAGCGAGAGATAGCTGGCCCAAGGCTATCACTGATTCATCGGTTCGCAGTGAAGAAAGCGGCAAGCTAGTGCCGCCATCTCGTGGTCCCTAAATATAACACAATTTTTTTTTTTTTTTTTTTTTAATGTCTGAAAATAGTGTGGGTTCGACTTTGACGGTCAATTTTCTTGAGTTTACGGTACGAAAAACCTGAGTTTCTAGGAAAAAAACCCGCTAGCCCGTGCCAGAGATCGACTAACTCGGGAACCGTTCGAAAAAAGGCTTAGAAAAATTTCCTCTAGTTGGCGACTAGATTTGAACCACGAAATCCTTTCTTCGTGCGGTCAAGCGTCGTAGAGTGCAAACGCCACTTCTACTGAGCTACACAGGCTCGTTGTAAAATTACTCTGTAATTAATTTCAGCGCCGTGATAATTCAAGGTTGTGTATATTAAGAATAAATTTGTTACTTGTCTCACATGCTTTTATCAGCATTAAATGAATCTACACTCTCTACCAATAATTATCCTGACATTTTAGCAATTGCGGCTCCATTTCGCACAACAGGTGTTCGATGGGGTTCAGGTCAGGACTATGCGCAGTCCAGGGCAGTCGTTTAACATCCATCTCTTCATACCATTTTATAACTACTGCGGATTTGTGGCATGAGGCATTGTCGTCTGGTTAATAACACGGGTTCGTTCCAGAAAACTCCACAATGTAGGCAGCACCTGATTATCCAGAATAAGAAGGCACAGAGCTGGCTTCATGAACCAGGAACAACGACCAGTGGACCTACTCCAAACCAGTTGAATACACCCAACACCATTACTCTTCCACCACAAACTTTACTGTGGATATAATACACTGGGATGAAAAGCGATCAGCAGACTGCTTCCACTCGCTGCTATCAGAAACTGGATATACATAAACCTTAATTCTTCGTTCCAGAGTCGTTCTAGAGTACTGTTTTACACCGGTAAATTATCCAGTCACACGCTTGCTGCACCACACGCTTGCTGCACCACGCCAGACTAGCCGCCTTGTTAGATGTTTTCATGTTCGACTTGTGTGACGATGCTCTTCCGTGGAAAGCCAATACATGGAGTTCTTTCGGTGGAGTATTAGTACTCACCATGCTGTTACCGGTGCCCGGGATCTCATCACGGATGATCTTTTCCGACTGTAGATCGTTCTGCGTGTCACCCGTTTTAACACCCTCCTCTATCTGTCATTACTTTTCCTAGTTTCCATGTGTTGATCATATCGCCAATCGTTAATTTTCGATGCTCTGGTTGAGCGGCAATGGCAACTATGGATACGCCACAAATATGACAGCCCAGGATGACACTTCTCTCGAAGACACTGAGGATGATCGGACAATTATTGTTAGATAGTGTATATATACGCATGGTATATCCATAATTAAATTCCTCTATTCAGAATATTTTGTAGTTCGATCTAATAATGGGAATGCCATCAAATTTGGTAGGTAGCCTATCCAAAACATGGGAAGAAACTTGCTGAAAAACATTGTTTCAAAATTCTCTGATAAGGGTCTATAGTTCTTTAGCTTAGGAAGAAGAAACGTTGTATAAAATGAAGTTGAACTCCTGTTCTTAAGGCATCATAAGAATACAAAGTAAAGGGAAAACTTCACAAAGGCATTCCAATTGATAGTCTTGTTCAATGCGCCTCATTTTAACTTATCGGTCGATATTTGGGAACTCATTCTACCTTAAAGACTGCAGTGCATCATTCGTGCTTCGTGAGTGTAGATCAAGCCAGAACTTGTGTAAAGGTCTCCTGTGAGCTAACGCAGTCGGATAGATGATAACTGCTAACGCAGTTAGATGGAAGAAGAAATGTCATCTTTGAAGGTATAGCTGGAATTGGACGAAACCAGTGCCATCATACGTAATTGAAGAAATTACCACCGGAATTGTCGACAGATCACACGAAACTTTGGGTGATAGTGGCAGCGCCCGTGGAGTAGCAGGAGAAATGTATTTGACTTATTCCAAGGTATCGAATCCGGCACAGAATTATTACATTTTATTCATCAGACGCGTATAGCAACTGCTACACGATTATTATGATCAGCAACGGGCGTATGATGATTCTGCTCAGACTTGAAGTCAACGATTCTTGGTCTTGTGGGAAAGATGAAGGGGATATTTATCTGAATGGGATTGTATACAGCCAAAATAGTCGAATTTCGACTTTCGAATCACTCTCAGCGTCCAGAATTTCCCATTACATTCAACGACGTTTGGTACGGCTTCTCAGCAGATTTTAGTATTGAGCCATTCTTTTCTGAGGACATCACTCCAAGAGTACTAACTTGTTCCATTAATTTACGGAGATATTGCGATATGCTGAACAGTTTCATTATTCCCAAACGTCAACAAAAAGAACCTCTGGTCAAGACCACTTTTATTAAGAAGGAGCACCTCCTCACATTTCACGAACGGTACAGAAAATTCTACGGCATCACTTCATGGAAGAAAGATGATTAGTCGCTTTTTCCTATTTGCATCGCCAACTCTCTCCCCAGATATTACTCCATGCGATTTTGTTCGTGGGGTTATCTGACAACGAGCGTCTATCGAGGCGAAATGGTTAGCCTTAAAGGACAAATTGTTACGGACTATGACAAACATTTTTTCAGACATGTTATGTTCTGATGTTGGATATGCTGTGTCCAGGATGCAATTACTGTTTCTTGAAAACACATTGAACAAGATCCTCTTTCGTATGGATGTACTCAATGCGCTCAAGTTGTTCAACAGATTTGTGACAACACTTACGCTCCGGTAAGTGTAATACCGTAATTACTGTGAAACATTAATCGGTATTAAATGTTT
Source organism: Typopeltis vanoorti (assembly GCF_054136105.1). Classification (NCBI taxonomy): domain Eukaryota; kingdom Metazoa; phylum Arthropoda; class Arachnida; order Uropygi; family Thelyphonidae; genus Typopeltis; species Typopeltis vanoorti. The sequence goes on along the minus strand of NC_143562.1, from coordinate 70,556,692 downwards.
ATTGCTGTGTTTTCATAACCGGAACACATGAAGGTAATCTTTCATTTCAGTTTAGCCTATGTTATTGCTTTGGCTGGTATTTTATCGATTGTTTTACACTATACAGCGCCATATCGTCGACTTTTCGAAATAAACTTTCTCTTTTCGAGAAATCCTTCCTCCCTTGCGTTGATTATTCTCATTTGGTGACATTCCGATTGTTAGAAGGACCTATATAAGGCTCCGAATAGGGGAAGATTAATATAACACATTTTCAAATTTATATACTTTACATTTATGTATTTGTTATTTCTTATGCAGTACACACTCCCAGAACCGACGGAATGCAAATTCAAGATATTCGCAGTAAGTAGACATTTCAACATACTCTTATGTTCATTATAATTTATGATAGGCATTTGATAACAGAAATTATTTTACTTCGTTGTTCAAAATATAAAAACAGGAACATTATTGAAAAGCAGCATAACATTGGAACAATTTGTCCCTGTAGAGGCTAAAGTTGTACAATCAGATTATGAGAATAGTTTTCTTATACTCTTTGGATTAATTATTTTCACTCATGGAAATCAGTAAGTTACAGACTCCTTCAAACGCCGTTAACTACATACCATGTATTATTAATTTGTCAGACATGCAGTTCTCATATGGTTCCACGCATTCGACCTTTCTTGTTAATAAATGGATTATTACTTCCCAACCAAAATTACATAAAACTTAACTATAGAATAACACATATGCCACAATAAATAACTTTTTATATGTGAATATTTCGTCTTATGTATCATAAAACATCATCAGTGCAACTAACGAACAACAATAGGAATTCAATAAAAAAAAAAAACAGTAGTGCACTTTCTTAAATTAGTATGAGAAACCCCCCATGTACGTATACAGTGGGGGGTTTCTCATAATTTCAAACTTTTGGAATTGTCAGAGTGTCATTTCGATTAAGATTAGCTCTATGAAATAAGGCTTCAGGACTTTCTTTATATAAGCGTCCATGTTTATATGTGGATCAATGTAGTAACTTGGCGTTTTTGCCATTCCATCCTGTGGTTAGCCTTATCAATTCCATGTTGTGCAAGGCTAGATTTGTGAGGTTTGGTAAGGCGGATGTGGTCTTGATGTTCAGATATGGGTTTATTTATACATCTTCCTGTTTGTCCACAGTAAGACTAGTTGCACGAACCTGGTGCTTAGTATACACGAGGTAGCATCATAAGTTTGCCATTTGGAGAAGGTAGCAATTTGAATTTTCTGATGGGTTTGTAGGTAGCAATGAGTTGATATTTTCTCATAATTTTTGTCACACATTCAGAGATTTCTTTAATATTTAGAGAGTAGTTTATTATTATTAAATCCAAGAACAACTATTCTATGGTTGTTCTTGGATTTAAGAAAAACCCATAACGTAATAAATCACTCTCGTACAAATCAACCCAGACAAGACGAAGCCCACAGAATTCTCGTTCCATATATTAAAGGTATCTCTGTACGTGTGGCAAAAATATGAGAAAATATCAACTCATTGCTAGCTACAAACCCATCCATCAAATTCAGAACTTCCTTCCTACTCCAAAAGACAAACTCTCAACAATGATTCTATTTGACTGTACCGAGGGATCGAGATTACTACACAGTATCCTTAAATCGGAGGATATGTGTATAACTAAGGTGATTATATATCCGCCAATCGTCTAAAGTCATCCTTCAGTGTTGACGTAGGAGGTGACTAAGCATTTGAACTTTTTAGACATGCAGTGCGTTATACGGAAGAACTTTTTTAGTACTTGACAAGTTGGAAAAACAAGGCCTTATCACTGGAAATTAAGGAAGATACTAACCAAGAGGGCAAGGAAGAGATTGTTTGCTCAGAGTCTGGTGAGTGGGTGGAATCGATTGCAGAGTCAATTTTGACTTTATTGGGAAATGTTTTCAAAACAACGTGAAAGGTGTTATGCAGGTATTATTGATGTATGGCGATGCTCATACATCACACTTGCATGATAGCAATGAAGGTTAATCTTTATACGTCTATCAGCGGATAAAGAAATAATAAAATGACTGTTATTTTAGGACTGCCTGATGAAGAAAAGTTCCTCTGCTAACAACGATCCATTAGAAGAAGAAGATCTTTGTGATGACGAAAAGTGTATTTGATCTAGAAGAGAATTCAAATAAGGATTAATTAATAATATATCTGCGGTGAATTTATTTTTTAAAGGAAATATGAAAGGTATAAAAATGTATTTGAATTTGTATGAAATAATTCTATTGTTAGAAATGATATTAATATATTGAAATATTTCTAAAAGGTGAAATTATTCTGAAATATATTGTTTAACATAAAGACTATAAGGCTTATGTTTTCCTCATTAAACTGGAAATTACACTACACTACAGTAATTAATGGAGAAAAAAATTCTTAGTCTTTAATACTTTTACGTTGGAGCATTTCTGTTTGAAGTATCATATAAACACATAATTTCTTGTTAATAGTACATACCCTTGACCATATCTTATTTATGACAGACTAATTTCATCGTTCTAGCTGAGATCAGCATCTTGCTTATTGAAGGCATAAAGCAGTGTATATGCTTATTGTCTATTTATTTAATCAGTATCCTGTCCATTGTATCAATACCTGTACACTTGCATCCACTTGTAGAGTGCATTCATATTAAAAATACTCCAGGAATAAAAAAAAATACTATTTCTCCAATTCAGAAATCTACTTTATCATTTCTGATTGCTTTAAAGAGTTGTTATTCCATCATTCCTATTTCAATAGTCAAAAAAGAATTCCTTCATATAATTGAGCTTGCAGTAATATTTACTTTGTATATTCTTTCCATGTTTTTATTTACAAATGCTACATACCTCTCCGGGGACTTTGTATCCCCTAGAGAGCGCGTCCCTTGGGTGGCGGATAGGGGATCCCACCATGTGTGTGTGTGTGTGTGTGTGTGTGTGTGTGTGTGTGTGTGTGTGTGTGTGTGTGTGTGTGTGGTGGTGTGGTCCGAATATACTGAATAAAGACTCGTGGACCAACAGGGCCATAAGGGGCAATCGTCTTGATTGTAAGGGAAGTGGCACTCCCATGGCCCCTAGCTGGATCTATCCTCTCCTTCTTCTACTTACTTTGAGGAAGTTCCACTTATTTTAATCTTTCTTATTTTGTGACCCTTTCTTCTTATTTTGTGACCCTTATGCTATTAGAGTACTCAAGGGCCATGTGGTCTTTTCATTTCTGGCCTTACAACTATGCCCTCTCTATAAACCTCACTATAATTCTTCTATAATCTACTTTTTCCCCTTCAATATACCCTATTCCTCCTATGGGTTTAGATATTTTTGAGAACAGGGCTGGTTGTGGGAGGACTAGGGGACATCCATGGAAACTGGGCAAAAGTGTGGTTAGTAAAGGTGTTAGAGCCGGGTTCTTTACTTTTAGAGTAGTGAATGAGTGGAATGCGCTCCCTGAGTCTGTAGTGGATGTTGTGACAGTGAATGAGTTTAAGGCGAGGTATGATAGATACTGTATGAATGTCAGATAGTTGTGATGAATATGATTTGGGGCCTCCCTCGATGAGTCTAATGACTCCCTGGAGTTGCCCGTAATAATAGTAATAATAGTAATAATAATAATACATTAGCCCTACCGGTCTTAATGTATGGAAGCGAAATCTGGACAATAAAACAAAAAGACAAACAAAGATTGACAACAGCAGAAATGAAGTTTATGAGAAAAACTGCAAAGTATACCCTATTTGATCACAAAAGAAACGAAGAAATTATGAAAGAATTAAACGAAGAACCAGTAATAGAAAAAATTTAAAAATATAAATATAAATGGATGGAACACGTTCAAAGAATGAAAACAGAAAGATTACCAAAACAAGCCTTAAAGTTCAAGCCATTAGGAAAAAGAAAACCAGGACGTCATCTTAAACGATTCAGCGATGTCTTCTGAGGCCAGAACAGGCCATGCTAGGCCTAAATCCTTGATACGCATGATGATGATGACATACAACTTTAATGTGTATATATATATATATATATATATATATATATCTTTTCTATTCTTCTTCTTCTTTCAGTCCACCAAACAGAGTTCCTGTTTTTTTGAATCTCTATAAAAGTTTCTAGAATGTATTTCTTTTCGATGCCATCCTTCATTTTATTCATCGCAAAACTAAATGAGGATCATTTCTTATTTCGACTGCACCTATTAGTATTAATATATTCTATCTTAATCTGAAGCCATTACTCTCGATCAATAGGCATGGTTTTTGAGTCAATTTATTATATAGCTTTGTTGGAACATGGTATTATTAATAACTAAGCCGTGTTCTGAAAAAAATACAAAAGGTAGTTACTAGTATTATTTGTACTAGTATGATTTCAAGTGATTTTACTAGTATGTTTTATCTTGTGGTGCACACGTGTTACGGAATCTTTTCCTAGCTCTGTTTTTGTTTCTGATCAAGTTCATGATGTCTTCAGGCAAACGATCTGGCTTGCGGGCAGATTTGCAGGAGGTGGCTACCGTTATAGCAGAATTAATTTGTTGTGTGAGATTTTTAACAGCAGTTTCTACTTCTTCTTTTGTGCGTATGTGAGGAACAGGTCCAATATAATCCTTGAGTGCTGTTGACAGCTTTCCCATGCTGTGTAGGAGTGAGAAGGAGGAGACAGGTATTCTTGTTTTCCCATCTGTAGTAGAATTGGCTTGTGATCGGAGTATCGCATTACATTCCAAGAGACGGCATTTTGCATTTAAATATGCATCCCGTTTTGTGGTGTATGCACATAGAGTTCCTTCCATTTGATAAATTTAAGGGTAAGATCTCTCTGATTGTCACACTATTTTGACCACCACATAATACAAAAGTGCGATAATATACAGAGTGCTTGATTAAAATTAAAATACTTAATGTTGAAATTATTTTTTTCTTATGAGGAGAAGCACACATCACAAATAGTAATACACTTCGCAATACCAAGTTCCGATTAGGAGTAAACCTGGCCTGAACTGGGAACGCTAATAGGGGAGTAAGTGGATAATTGCGCAAAATTGAAATAAAGTTTTTGGCTTTTTTTTTATTGTATATTCGCAATCAGAACAGACAAAAAATCCATTCCGTTATGTAAGTATAATTTCTCATGATAGATCCTTGGCAATTTCTTTGAAAATTGTGAATCCTCCAAAGAACAGTTTCTCACTTCCAATTCCACCGATTGCAGGGATGTTCGTGAATTGTCTTAGGTCGTAGATGAAATTAAGCGAACAATGTGAGACCAGTTTACCGTTTATTGGTTGACTAGGTGGTTTGTACATGTTGCATGTTTGGCTTCTAGAGTAAATTATGGAAAAATCAAAGAAAAATTACAGAATCACGAGAAATAAAAAAAGTAATTTTTTTTATCATTTTCGACTTATAAGAAACGTTTTGAGGAAAACATAGATTTGAAGTACATAATTACTTTTATTAATCCATAATCTTAGATTAATCATCAAATTTGCTGTATAAAAATACTCATAATGGACCTTTTCTTTTTAATCCCACAAACCCATCCCAAAGAAAAATAGCTTACAGAAATACAGAAACTGGATAGTGATCACTGACACACCACACCTCCAAACGAACAGCTGTTGGTCCGTCTGTCACAGTAATTTATAATAAATATTTTTATTGTTATGTGCTTACGATATTACCATCCTGCATTAAAGGATAGACTAGATTGAAAGAGACTGGAAAAATGTCTAAGTGAAATGTAACGATAGGCTGACACTACGGAGACTTCAACGATAGCTTTTTATTAAACCTCGAAAAACCAAATTCTGCCTTCTTCACCGAAAGCAAACCATCTGCCAACCGTCGTGTCCTGAGGAACAAACATATACTGCAACAAGGAGGATAGGTTAATCACTGAGTTACAACTGTCGCTGGAATCATAACTATCTACAAAAAAGAGAGAGTAATCACATTGTCCCCGTAATAACAATCCCCCTTTCTTTAAAACATTGAAAATCAGAAACATTATGTTTGCAAACTTCTAATGAGCTTATTTTTCGCCATAAATAAAAATTATTATGATGTTTCAAAGAAACCAAGTCAGATATAGCACATTCAGTTCTAGCAAAATCGTATGAAAGAACCTCAAAAATATTCGTCTGCAAGTAGGTGTCAGAAATAACACTCACTTCAATATCACTAAAACTCCCTGAGTGACCCTTATAAAGAGTCATCTGCTTTCACTTTCTTCCCACTTCAAACTCGAATACCAGAGAGAGAGAGAGAGAGAGAGAGAGAGATTTTGTCAATATCAAAATAGGGCTCTTTACAGCGTTCTTCGCTAAGGGAAACACAGAACGAAGCGCAATTATGCTAATTTTTTGATGTATCGACAATTATGAAAGATGTTCTGGGATTTGTAACCGGCGTTATAAATCCCAATGATAAAATTATTGTTACATAATTGCCTGAAATATCTCAAAATCAAAAGTCTGTTGTTCTCACAAGATGAGGAAATTTGAAATAATTTACTCACCCATTAATCAACAACATCATTTATTTTTTCCATTAACATAAGGAATCAAAGTTGAAATCGCCTTAGCAACATTTTTGAGTACAAATACTTTATGCTTATTAAAACCTACTTCTACATTTTAAACATAACAGCAGAAAAATGTTTATCTATGCAATTACAAAATCCACTCATTGCTATTTTCGATTTCCTTCACAGATACCCTTTATCATATCACGGAAACATACCCACTATCTGTACTTTCTCATTCTAATACTAATAACACTTTCGTGTCTTCTCTCACACTATACGTGTTATATCTCAAAGCGTTTGATCCGGCCAATACCGGGGTCGGCAACCTTTTGAGTCGGAAGAGTCAAAAATTACAATTTACAAAATTTCAAAGTTTTCAAAGAGCCATAAATTTTTTTCTTGCCAACAATAAATAGTACTCGCATAAATAAAGTTTTTTGATAAAAAAAAATAATCTATTTATTCATAAGAAAAAATATCTATTTATTCATATATAAGTAGTGTTTTTCACAACAAATTAGATAATATATATATGGCATTATTAGATAATTACTTATTATTTAAGTAAAAAATTAAAACAATTAAACATTTACTTACAACACTAACTTGTACTTCAATAACAAACAATTGAGCAAACCAATTCAATGGGAGCGATGGCTTTGCATGGTTATTCAAGTAGAAAATTTAAACTTTACTAAACAATGTAACTTGTACTTAAAATAAAAAAACAATAACATACATTTGAGCAAACAAATTCAATGGGAGCGTTGGTTTTGCATGGTTTTAGAAAGTTTGGATAAATTTGGCTCATTACTTGTTGTTTTAAGTTTCAAACACGACTCTAAATTTTCATTTGTTAGTTGGCTTCTTACTTTACTTTTAATTATATTCATGCAAGAGAACGCTTGCTCGCACGAATATGTCGATCCGAAGATAGTCAGCACTCCAAATGCCAACTTCTTCACCTCACTGTAGCAATCTGGAAGACTATTCCATGCGTCGAATATAAGTGCCTCAAATCGCGGCATTTCTTTTAAAGCTGTCCACTTTTGTTGCGTTACGTACATACATTTCTGGACCTCCAACTCTTCCAACTTGCTTTTCAACTCTGTAAATTTTCCACTCCACAAAGCTTTACTTTTTAAATCGATCAATTGCATTTCTAGAGATCCAGTATCAATTCCAAATGGCTCAATGTGGATTTCGTTACTATTTGTGTTGAGAGGATTTACTATAAATGCTAGAGTGGTTTTGAATTGCTCAAATCTGTCAGCAAATTCATCTTTAATTTTTTTTATAACTGTGCTGAAGTAATTCGTGTCAACAGTTGCACTGATTTTATCGCGATATTGCTTTAGAAATTGAAAATGAAGTAATTTACCGCTCTGAATATCTTCTGCAAAAAGAATTAATTTTTCTTCAAAACAAACCAATTCTTCTACCAAAACATAGGCTGGGTTTCCCTTTCCTTGCAGTTTTAGATTCAACTCATTTAATTTAGCTGTGATATCCACCATAAAGTAAAATTTTTGCAACCATTTGTCGTTCTCTAATTCAGGGTGATTAATGCCTTTTTCATTTAGGAATGTATTTATTTCATTCAAGCACAAAGCAAAACGTTTCAACACCTTACCTTTGGAAAGCCATCGCACTTTATTGTGAAGAAGAAGGTCGGAATACTGAGCTCCATTTCGTTTAAGAATTCTTTAAACTGACGATGGTAGAGTGCTTTTGACAAGATGCTGTTAACAATCTTGATTACCAAATTCATGACCTCAACTATTTCGGCCGGAAATGTTTGGGCACAAAGCGCTTCTTGGTGTATTATGCAGTGAAACGTAAGAATTTCGTGGTTTATTTTGCTCTGAAGAATCGTTGTTGCCCCTTTATTTTTTCCTGTCATACTTCTGGCTCCATCAGTTGCTATTGAAACGATTTTATTTAAATCGATCTTATTGTCTTCAAGGCATTTTTGCACGGCATTCGCTATATCTTTCCCTCTAGTTTGTCCCGAGAGCGGTAGCAATCCTAGAAGTTCTTCTTTTGGACCTTGGTAAGACATATACCTGACAAAAAGGGCAACTTGTGCCGTGTCTTTTATGTCGCAAAACTCATCTATAGCAAGTGATAAGGCAGAAGAAGGTTGAATATCTTCCACCTGCAAATATGTTACATTTGAAGACATTTTAGCTATTCTATCTTGTACTGTTTTAGCGGATAGTAGCAAATCTTTGATTTTTTTCAAGATTTCTGGTTTGTTTTTGAAATCACGAAACAGTTCTTCAGATGCACGTATGAAGCAATCTTTGACATACTCACCATCTGTGAATGGGTTGCCTTTTTTTGCAATTTCTAGTGATACCGCGAAGCTTGCCAGATTAACATTACTTGTAGATTGCGTCCAGTTACTTAACATGGAACTTGATTGCTGTTTTTGTTTTTGGATCTCGTCGACAGTTTTTTTTCGTTCTTCGCCGGCTGGATATTTACTAGCAAACTGAGTATGTTTTTTAGTGAAGTGTCTCTCTCTAAATTTGATTTCTTATTGTGTGCGAGTTTTTCGTGGCAAATGAGACAAGTCGGAAGGCCATCTGAGTTGCATATGAAAGCGAACGACTCCGTCCAATCCCGATTGAATTCTCGATGCTCTTCTTCAGTTCTTCTCTTTTTTTTTTGTAGATGCCATGCTTGCGGTGAAGCTGTATAAAGAATTTTTAAAATTATTATTTAGGTATCCAAAACAGCAGATGACAAGTTTTGCAATTATTTACTATGTCAACGTATACCTAAGTAAATACATACGAGAAGCTGGGCATAATGAAATATAATTTATCAAAAAACATTTAACAACGATATTTCCCAATTAAAAATACCTACCTAAATAAAATAAATAATTCTCTAATAATTTAATTATTAAAATAAATAATTTAGACACGAAACACTGTTTGTCTCACTCTCTCACGTACTGATTGACTATAAGTATATAGTTTCGTCGCATCTGTGGTCGCCTCCCGTGTGCGGTGATCGCAAACTGGCACGAACGGACTTGTCAAAACGTGTTTATCACGGCGCAGTCTGCACATTTCAGTTTTTTTTTTTTTTAATTTTGGCAAATATTAGATACTTAGTTTACGAGTAAAGGTGTTATGCCCAGCTATGCCGAAATCAATGAAAATTGCCAAACATATAAACAATCTAAAACTGCAAATACCTACCTACTTTGATCCTCAGAGTTCGAAAATAGGTTTATTAAATAACAATTTATGGTACTTACACTTATAATTATTATTTTAACGCTAATTTTTAAATAATAAAAGCTATAAAATAGATAAATAATAAAATAGGTAATTTATTAATTATATGTTTTAATAAAAACACTTTCGCTGTAATATCCAACAGTAGTACTTTGTTTCTTTTTTGACAATTCTTATTGACTTCAAAAAAGTAGTTAGGTATCTTATTTGGAAAAAAATATGTATAATATGTATTTTAAAAATATAATACTTATTATGTTACCTACCTTTACTTCGGTTTTTTTATTATTATTATATATATATGTACATACATAACTTTGAGAAGATAATTCGCTTCTAACTCTTTTACTTGAAACAACAAACTATACGTCACAGCCAAAGCACTGGTGAAGACGCCAAATTGTCTTGCGTCGAAAGCGAATTAAAACCTACATAGAAACATCCGACGACGGCGTCATTCGAGAGCTTCCGACGGACTGACGACAGTGACGATGCGTGTCACGGGATAGGGGTGCGGTGAAAAGCGAGTATAAGTGGCTGAGAGATAGAATCGGTGCCTAATCCTCGTTAATCGATTCAGAACGATTTAAAAATTTTTTTTTTTGATAAAATAAATAATATTTGTGTATGGAACTAAAGAGCCGCAGCTTCACATCCAAAGAGCCGCATGTGGCTCGCGAGCCGCAGGTTGCCGACCCCTGGGCCAATACATTCAACTCAGCACTACAGTAATGTTGATCATCTTAGCATGGTGGAATTCGGAGGCTTCTTTTTATCATTAAAATCGATCTAATGAACTCCTTCGATTAACAGATAGCGTGTGTATTATAGAAATAAAGATAATAAATAATTAATATTTAAATTAAGAAAAATTATGAATTGCTATTTCGTAATTAAACTTCGGCGAGGTTACACCACGATTGTTTTAAATTAGACGATTGTTTTAAATTAGATAATTAGACCACTGCACGGAGTGGTCTAATTCCCACAGAGGGAAGTGGTGGGATGAAGGCATGAAGGCATGAAGGCAGTATTGCAGTTTATGTATATATATGCCGGAAACATTTGAAATAAATGCGAGGAATTTTTAATGGTATTTGTAGGTGCAGAATCCCAATCATTAACGTCTTTCGCTAACGTCATTCGCTAACGTCAATCACTAACGTCATTCACGCGCGCGCGCGCGCACGAATACAAAATCATATTAAAATTGAAAAATAAATAAACAGCGTGAATATAATAATCGAAATTTATACCTTCAAATAATATTTTTGGTCGTAACAATTCTATTCTAAATGTCTTCATCTTGAATTCTACCCCATTTTGAAATAATCTTCTATATTTTTCGTGGTATATAGTACACTACCATGATACCCTTGTCTCTGTTAACAAAATATTAATGGTAATAAGTTGATAAAAAACTAAACACAAACGTTATTACTTTATACCTTCTTTATCTGTGTATGTTTTAACCTCCGATTGAATGTTTTGTCTTAAAATATGTTTGAATAACTTCTTTAATTATCAATTAAAATAAATTAAATATATCTTTGTTCAGATTAAAAGCTGTATGATTATTTATATCTAATTATTTTATGAAGTGAACTACATGTTCAGCCTTTCAGCGCTGAACTTTGCAAAGGTATACTTTGGAATGGTATTCAGATTATTAAAATAAGAAATATTGCAGAGATTAATAAAAATTAGGAACAGGCAGTTGTAGTAGATATGATAATAGTACTTGCAATGGCAAGAATTCCCTTCATCTGATTTTTACTTCCTGTGAAAAAAATAAAAATTAAGTATATTAAGAAATTAAGAACTATTTGGTGGAGACAATATCAGAGTGTATTCCAAGGGTCAAGAAGGTAAGTAAAGTGGGCGTAAAATGGATGAATCAAGAGATAAGGTATGCAATCTGGAAGAATAAGTTATCATGGAAGAAACACAAAATGAGTATTTATAACAACCAGTTGCATGAGAAGTACAAAGAGCAGGCGAGGAAAGTGACTAGCTTGATAAGAGTAGCAAAAATGCAGTATGAGCAGCAGTTAGCTAAACCGGCCAAAAAAAATCCTAAGGAGTTTTTTCGATATGTCGCCAGTAGAAGAAAGAATGATTATGGTAGGATGGGATTGATTGGTGAAAACGGAGGAATTATAACCACTGTGGAGGATATAGTTGAGATATTTAGTGAACAATTTCTAAAGGTATTTCATTCTTGTGAATGTGGTATCATGCAGAACTTGAAAGCGGTGGGAAAGGAGGAGGAGGATCTGTTAGTAAGTGAACAGGAGGTATATGAGGAATTGAATAGACTTGATGTAAATAAGGCTGTGGGACTTGATGCTATTTCACTATTCGTCTTGAGGGAATGTGCCAGAGAGTTAACAACAGCTTTTGTATATCTTTTCAACACGAGTCTCTCACTGGGGCAAGTTCCAAAAGAGCAGAGAGAGGGTAAAATTCATCATGAAGGTTATTTTCTTGATCATAAATTAGTAAATAATAATATTTTTTGGTTTACCGATCAAGTGTTGATCAATTTTATTAACTGAACCAACTAGTTTCACCACACTTATCTGTTGGCATCTTCAGGGATTACATAGAGATTTAAACAATCTCACAATTATGCGTAACTGCAAACTGACAAGAATAACTAAAACACTGACTAGAATATTTACAAATAAAATAGTATCGAACGTGAGTGAAACACGTATCGCGTGTACAAGATCAGCTAGCTGTTGCTGAGGAACTTTCTGTAGTTTGTATTAATGTTCATTTCTTCCGTTTTTAAGGTTCTGATTAGGGTTTTCCATATTTCTGGAAGTATTAGGCCTTGATTTCTGTTAAGGTTGACAGTAGAGCGGGCGACTGTGGCTGCCTCTTTGAAAATTCTTGAATGGTAATCTTCCTCTATTAAGGGGAACAGCTTTTGTCCCACTCTATGACATGGTTAGTTGTAGAGAAATGAGACGATACGCCAGAAATGTCCTGTCTGTTGTTTTTGACATAGCCAATGTGCTCCTTTTTCCTGATTTCGAGGCTTCTCGAAGTCTGTCCGATGTAACTAGAGCCACATGATCATGGAATATTATAAACTCCAGCATATTTGTAGAAAGGATGGTTGTCTTTTGGAGATCTTAGTAGTTTACTAATAGATTCTATTGGTTTGAATGTTACTCTTATTTTATATTGTTTGAGGAGATTGGCGAGTTTGTTGGAGATGCCACTTACAAACGGAATTGCAATCGTTTTTATATATTGAATATCTTCTTGTTCTCTTTGTGGTGGTTCAGAGAAAAGGATTTTATTGACTAGTCTTCTTGGATATCCGTTCAAGTACAAATTGTTGGAAATAAATTTTAACTCATCTTGAAGGGCTTGTTGTCCGTTGTGATGCGAATAGCTCTTTTCTTTAACATGTGTACAATGCTGAGTTTATGTGAGATGTGGTGGGAGGAGTTGAAACGTAGGTAGCGACCTGTATTGGTCGGTTTTCTCTACACCGATAGATTTATACTGCCGTCAATTTGTTTTTGATTAAGATGTCTAAAAACGGTAGTTGTTTTTCTCTTTCAAGTTCCAAAGTGAATTTAATAGAATGATGGAAGGCATTGATCTTTTTGAGAAAATCATATATGTCATCTTTGTTATTGCATATTGGAATAGTAAAGGAAATGAGAGCTCTGGGAATGATTGTAGACAAGGACCTAAAATTTCGGGGACATGATACTAAAATAGCGAAGACAACACAACGGATAATGGGAATGATGCGGAGGACATTGACTTGTAGAGTAAGTAAGGATTCCTTTGATATGTTATGGTTCCTTTGTATAAGGCTTTGATCAGGCCACATATGGATTACTCTGCACAGATCTTGTCACCTGGTTTTCAAAAAGATGAAATTGCTTTGGAAAATGTTCAGAGACGATTAACTAAGGTGGTTTCTGTTCTCTGGAATGTAGAGTATGAAGACAGATGAACAAAATGCAATTTGCAGAGATTGGTGGATAGAAGGAAGAGGGGGGGTTATAATCGAGACATATAAGCTGTTAAGAGGTTATTATCAGATTAATGTCGGGGAGGTTTTGCACGGAATGCGTGAGGATAGCAGGAGAAGAAGAGGTCATTCCTGGAGGCTGTATAAGGAGGGTGTGAGCAAGGGAGTGAAGAGCAGATTTTTTTCATGGAGAGTGGTGAGTGATTGGAATGCTTTGCCCGAGAGTGGGGTGTGTGTGTGTGCAGAGACAAGTGAATATATTTAAGGCACAGTATGATAAACTGTGTGTATAACAGTGGACCTCCCACGATGAGTCTTTGACTCTATGGAGGTTTTTATAATAATATTTTATTTTTATTTTTTAACATTTTTATTATTTCTCAGATAAATTACATACATTATAGGAACACAATTATGCATAACAATACTTTCTCGTACATAAAGTTCATGATGCAATTTCTGCTTCTGGAGATTAGATTGAACCAGGTCCCCTATCGCATAGATGAACTCAATATTCTCGAGTTGTGTAACAGTTTTGTGTCAATACTTACGCTCCAGTAAGTGTAATATCATAATTAGTGTGATAAATGAAATTGGTACTTTATGTTTATTGCTCTTTTATCATAACTGCAACACATAAAAATGTCATTTGTCTGTCTATTCTAACGCATTTTGTCCATCATACAACGCATATAGACGTATTTTCGAATTAAATTAGCTTTTTGTTTGGTTAATCTGCACATGCGTTAGTTGGTCTCTCTTGGCATTCCAGTTGTTATATCGAGCTATATAAAGCTCTGAATAGGGTCTGTTTAATATGAGACATTTTCCATGCACTTTCAAGTTATTTGCGGTAAGTAAACATTTCAATATGCTTTTATATTCATTATAATTTATTATAGGCATTTGATAATAGAATTTATTTTATCTTAATTATTTAAAATATAAAAACAGGAATATTATTGAAAATCAGCATCACTTTGTGGTAAATGGTTTGTGTTGAGGGTAAAATTATATTGCAATCAGATTAGGAGCATAGTTCTCTTATACCCCTTGGATTAATTCTTTTCACTCACGGAAATCAGTAAGTTTCAGAACCCTTCAAAAGTCGATTAACCGCATACCATGTATTATTAATTTGTCAGTCATCCAGTTCTTGTATTATGGTACATTTACAAGCTGCTTATGCCGTAGATCGTAATCACCTTCCTTATGGTTCAATAAATCCATCCCGTCTTGCTAAGTTCTTACTTTAATTATTACTTCCCCATCAAAACTACATAAAACTTAACTATAGAGTAACAAGTATGGCACAGTAAATAACTTTTTTTATTATGTACATATTTCGTCTTATGTATCATAAGATATCATCAGTACAACTGACGAACAACCATAGAAATTGAATTAAAAAAAATAAAACCTTTGTGCTCTTTATTAAATTGGAATCCCTCTAGTATTACAGTCGCGTATTCATGAATTAAGAACTATTAAATTGAAATTAAAATTAATTAAATGAAATTAAAATATAGCAGATACATCATTGAATATAATTGAGGATAACAATTTCCCAAAGTTTTGGAATAGTGAGACAGTAATTTTTAGTAAATTAGGTCTATGAAGTAAGACTTCAGCACTTTCTTTATATAACCGTTCATGTTTATTATGGTGATCTACGTAGTAACTTGGCGTTTTGCCATCTGATCCTGTGGTGAGCATTTTCAATTCCATGTTGTGCAAGGCCAGATTGGTGAGGTTTTATAAGTCGGATATGGTCTTGATGTTCAGAGATACGTTTATTTATTGTTTTTCTTTTGAAGAAGGTAGGAAATATTGAATTTGGTTAATGCGTTTGTTGTTAGCAATGACTTGATATTGTCTGATAATTTCTTTTTTGCCAGACGTTCAGAGATGTCTTTAATATATAGAATGGGAGGTCTGTGGGCTTCTTGTCTGGGTTGATTGAATGAATTGTCCGAACATGAGTCAAAAGTTATTGGTATCTTTTTTTTTTTTTACTTTTTGTGTATTCGCATTCTCCTGGACAATTGGAAATTCCACTCACATATTAGACCCTTGTCAGTTTTTTTGAAATCATCCAACGGTTGTGAGTTCCCATTCTACATATTGCTCGGATGTTCGTGCTTGCCTTAGGTCATAGATGCAATTAAGAGACCGATGTAAAACCACCTTATGGCTTTTTGGCGGCCTAAACTGGATCGGATATGTTGTGTGGTTTGTTTCTAGAATAAAGTATGCAAAAATCGAAGAAAAAAAAATTAAAATAGATGGAATATAGAAAATTCCTTTTTTGTTCATTTTTAGATTTATAAGAAACCTTTCGAAGAAAACATAGATTTGCAGTAATTGAAGGCTTTTATTAATCCAAAATCTTAGACTAATCCGTAAACATGATGTGTAAAAATACTCATAATAGACCTTTTTTTTAACCCCATCAACCAAGCGCAAGGAAAAAGAGCTTGCTCAAATACAGAACACAGAAACTATTTCGTGGTCACTGCCTCACCACACCTCCGAACGAACAACTGGTGTTGGTTTGTCTGCCACAATAATTTATAATAAATATTATCATTGTTACGAGCTTACGAGATTACCATCCTGCATCAATAGGTGAACTAGATTTTATAAGAGTTTTATAGGATTGACACTGCTGGCATTTATCTATACAGTGCAGGAGTGGAAAGAAGAAAGGGTCTCGCCTGAAAATTGCGTAAGAGTGTGGTAAACAAAGATGAGAGGACCAGATTTTTTGGCTTGTAGCTGCTAATCTGAAACTCTGTTATATATTCCAGTCAGTTACGTAAAAATGTTCATGGTACTTTAATAGTCAAACTCTGTACAGAGAACTAAACTTCCGGACAAGTTGCTAGATTATTAAAATTTTTAAACATCTCTTAAATTAAATCCCTTGAAGCATAGTCAATACTGAGAAGAGTATGGCTTACTGATCCAACTGATCGGAAATGAATCGATATATAAATATAAATAGATATATAAACAACTATTGTAATGTTTGAATGCATATTATATGTACAGCCTGAAAACGTTCTTCATCAGGATATCCTTCTACTCTCATCCTAGTATCACATACTACTCTCACCATGTTATCCATCTTTAGTGTTATAACGTGGGCCGTGTTTACTGTGATCATGTTATCCGAGTCGACTAAATAAGTAATTACTTTCCTAAAATGATTTACTAAGCTAAGAACTTTATTTGAAAAGAAATTAAAAAACTGATCATGTAATCATCATAAACGGCTAAAAATATGCAAGCCTTTATCTTATATAAAACTTAGCAAGCGCTTATAATGTAAGAAGCTGTAATAACGACATTGATATTTTCTGTTCAAATATATCCATAATTTCTTCTTCTTCTTTCTTACTACAGATTTTCGTACCTTCAAATTTTAGTTACTTCTTTTTAATTGAGTTTCTACTATTTCTTGGTTCAATTTCTTCAAAGAGTTCAGCCAGGCAACGCTGAAAAAAAATTCATATAGTTATTTTTTCCCCATTATGATACAGTACGATAAAAGGTATATCTAATTTATTAACTTAACATTGCGTAGTTAATAATAGCTATTTATGTCAATATTCTACCAGAATTTTAATGTTATTCTCAATCCTATATTCCAATAAAAAGAAAAAAAAACAACTAACAAAAGAAATTTCAATCTAAAGCTCATATTGAATAAACGAAATCGTCTAACATGGATTAGTCTGATTAGTCTGATGGACTGATTAGTCCATCCAGCCTTGTTTTATCATTTCCACAATACGGGATACTCTGCGATCCCCAAGAAAATTTATTAGCGTAGTGGGGCATTTGCACCCTGCGAATGACATTCCTCCCCGTTTCATTCCATTCTTTGAACGACATAACCATATTATTCCGTGAATCGCCGACAATATTCTTCGATATTGGATAGCCAAGAATTTTGGACATTGGCAGCTGGTTATCGTTACCTTCTGTCCGTCATATCACATTCCTTGTACTTGTCGATTAGCACGTGATACAATAGTACGACTAGATGAATTTGTATTTGAATAACATATAGTATTGCCAATATACAAGTTTGGAAAGAAGTCAACAGGCACCTTAGCGTGAGAAACAAACTACCTTAACAAGATGTCACCCTCCTTTCCCTGCGATGATTGCATCAATCTTGCCGGCATTCTTTTCACAACTGTACGATGCAATTAACAAGAATTTTGGACCATTCTTCCTGTACTCGTGTAAAGAGGTCCTGCACTGTTGTGGGACACCGTCACTTGACCTCGGACGATGCTCCGGTTCATCCCTCAGATATGCAATAGGGTTCAGATAAGAACTATGTGGATGCGAATCAAATGTTGTAAAGTTCCTATCAAAAACCAAGCACTTACGCAAGTTGTCTTATGACATGATGCATTTTCTTGCTCAAAGAAACAATGGTCATTTCCGTAGAAACGTCACAAAGTTGAAAGCGTGTCATTGTCCTGAATGTTCAGATACCTCTCAGAGTTTAATGTTTGTGGACCACAAACAGATACTCACAAACAGAGGTCCGTGGCCAAACCAAAAACACGGGACTATATTATCACACAGCCACTTCCGAATTTCATAGTTCGGGATTCGTACTGTGGTAAGAGACGTTCACCTGACATCCTCCACACCCATTCCAATCCATCTGCTCCGAAGAAGGTGTAACATGATTTGTCGTATAGTAGGAAATGGAAGTTTTCCAATCTTCCACACCCGACTGGACACGGTCATTGCACCATTGAAGGCGAACCTGCATGTTGGTCAGGGTAACGTTAGACTTGAATATTGCGATGGAAATCCATGTTGTGAGCCTCGCTTCTGAATGTTTGTGCAGATTCTTCTAACCGAATGCCTGTAACTCAGCATTGAATGTCTCAGTCAATGAATGGCAGTTGTTTTTCTTTCATATTATCGTTTGTAACTTCCTACGGTCACGTTCGATACGTGTGGTGGGACATCCACTGCTGGACGTCCACTCCCTGCGCTTCCAATTCACTATTATATCACTTATTGATGAGTCGTTATGGCCTAGTTTGTCAACAGTTTGACGAATGGATAGGCCTATTAACTTATCCTACCCTGCTCAGATTCTCTCGTATAATGAGCACACGCATGCCCTATCCCCAGAAACACACAGCCGCGCCCGCACACTATGATTAATTGAATATACTTACTATAAGTCCACCTGTATCTGCTCTGTTATCTTCACCGACTGATGCCTGAAATATATACAAAATATTAATTGTAAAGAGAATAACTTCAGGAATGCACCAAATTTCTACATAAAATATAAATAATTATTAATTTCTGCTATCATGGTATTATTTCCATACAATATGTTTTTTGATTAAAAATTGATTTAATTGTAAATCAATTAATAATATTAATTTTATAAAGAAATATGTTGGAATAGATCCCAAATGGAAACTGCGCTTGCTTCCATAGCTCTAGCTCATCGAAAATACAGATGGTTCAAAGTGTGATTTTAGAGTAAATTCTTCTATTCCATTTTCAACCGATTCCCATTTAGTCGACCCTTGGCACAAGCAAATAGGTTAGTGCCAAGCGTCCTTGAACTCCCATATTTTCAGACAGCAATCTGAAAAAAATGTGAGTGAAAAATGAAAAGACAGGTGTGAGGCTCTGGGATCACGAGATGGCAGTAATTGTCTGCCGTACCCTTCTTCCCGTTTGACTTTGAATTATGTATAGTTTTGGACCAGCAATCAATGAAGGTTACGTGAAGACTGACACTCCATCAAAATTCAAAAAGTCAGTTCGGGTTAAAAATGGCCTGACCTTAAGGAATGAATGTTGTTAGATGATTTATTTAATTCGAAATATTGATGAAAATCCTCATGAAATGCATTTTATGAATTTGAATCTATTCATTTCATTCTCTAGAGAATAGTTCCTTGTAGGAACGAATATGAGTTAACATTTTTCTCATGTTTTTTCAGAGAGCACATCTAACGCAATAACCGTTATTGAAGTAGAATGACTACTTTCTATAGTCGACTGTAACCATGATAACCTTATTAAATCAAAATAACTCTTGACTTTTTAGACGTAACGATTCTTGTTTTGTAACGATTCTTATTCTTGTTTTAAATTGCTGCAGTTAATCTCTATGTTTTATTTTTTAAATTGTTATAAATAATTTTTGATATATTGTGCATTTTAGGAAATGTAATTTTTAGTGTCATTTAGGAATTGCAGTTCGGTGTTTAATTAATAATGATTTATTTGCTTTAATTATTTTTCATGTCACAAATTTTAATATGTTCAAAATGAACAATATTGATTATTACAAACGCCAAAAATCAGAGAACAACTATAAATATTCATAATAAGACTATAGTCATGGATTTGATTTTGACAAACAATCATCTAACACTTTGAAAATGGTAAAATTCTCCAAATGTTTCGTGAGTGGGAGTCAAAAATAAATAAATAAATAAATGAAATAAAATAAAACAAGGTATTTCAACGATTTACTCTCTTAAGCTTGCATCAGAATGTGGTAAGCTATATATTTCAGATATGATAAAATAACTACTCGTTTCATCAAAAAAGGAAAAAAAAATATTGATAATGCTCACTAATTCTCTCAGCTCAACAGAACTGCAATGTGCGAAAGACTACATAACACGTGGTCATGTACCGTATTCTTACTGAAGCATTCAAATACATGCACGCCATCAAACACGAATTATCAAATGTAACGGCCTAGCAGTTACTAAAATGTATGTTTTCATGTAACTCGATGCATTTATTTTCACACCAGTACAGCTTTAAAGATGCTAGACAGTGGCTAGTGAAACTTGTTGGCTCTTTGTATTGATAATGCTCAAACTTAGAACGTTCTCTGAGAATACTCTTTAGAGTCGAAAGTGAATAAGGTGTTTCGGTAATATGACGAGAAAATATAGAAGGCTTTTTCTTTACTTAGAAACTATGATAAACTCACACAGCAATGCACAATTTTTAATGGGTTGCCATTTTTCTCAAATGAAATGCAATAAACAAGCAATCTACCAAAATATATATCGAAAAATATCATTCATTCAATCAAGTTGAGTGACGAATGCAGTAATACAGACTTATGCATTGTGTTTCACATGCTAGCAGAAATCGGAAGGGTCCAATTTCAGAAGTTCTCAACATCGCGCGACCAATGGGATTATGTGGTGGCTACCATCTGCACGCCAAGTTAGTTGTAGGCAAGGCTCTGAAGTAAAAGGTCGTGTACGTATTTTCTGTTTTTAGATTTCTTCTTTCTCGAAATAAATATTCTTAATGGGATTGAATAGGGAGTTTTGCCTAAAATATTGGAGGACAAATATATTAGGTAAAAGATTTTATCTCTCTCTATAGCTCATCTGTTATAGAGAAGTAGTTTGGTTGTAAAACCCCGGGGTGCGAATCTTGTCTGTGACATGAGGAACTGGTTATCGTTACCTTCTGTCCGTCATATTACATTCCTTGTACCTGTCGATTAGCACGTGATACAATACTACGACTAGATGAATTTGTATTTGAATTACATGTAGTATTGCCAATATATAAGTTTGGAAAGAAGTCAACAGACACCTTAGCGTGAGAATCAAACTATCTTAACAAGATGTCACCCTCCTCACATACAGCAGTGGAGGGTTTATCCCAGAAACGCGGATTTCTGGGATAAACGCCCAGAAATCATCTCATTCCTGAAAGAAATGTCAGGAACTAGAAGGAACGAGAACGAGATCTCTATCATCTGAGAAGGCTTGCAAGGAAACTTCCAATTCTTTTCGTCCTTCAAAACACACAGATGAACAGGCATAAAATACTCGTCCATAGAGTATGCAACAGAGAGTATCAGTGGGCTACATTAATTCGCCATGGCCAATAATTACGGAGTGAATGGAAAAACTAAGAATATGAACATATGCGAGTTTATGGAAAGCCTGAATAGCAAGGATTTCTTTTTTGCGTATTGTTCTCAAATGGCCTTCTAGATTATGGGTTTTCAATGGAGTTTTAATTTCAAAATAGATAATAAACACTCTATTGAAAATTCCTCCTCATCACCACCACCATGGTTTGGTAGAAATGACCTAATTTATCAAACTTATCAAGAAAAGTGATTTGCTGCTAATACAAGATTTACTCGATGATTGACACCACTGATAAGATAGAATGGAGAAAGCAATAGGATTAGAGTGTGTACACAGAATATTTCAGAGTGCACAGGGATGTTAAGATAAGCAAACACTCCGCAGTAAAGTGTTTTTGAAACACATATGAAGAAATGTTTTCTCTGAGACAAGAGAAAGGTTAAAAACACGCTATTTCTGACACAATATTCTCTGCTTTGTGAGTTTTGAGAATTCTCCTATTTTGGGTTTTATGGTCTGAACAGAAACAGGACAGTTTTTGAGACAGGTTTTCATGTGCCTAAACTACGTCCCAAAGAAAGTATTGAATATACATTTTTCTTTTAAAAAAACGAACACATGAATAATATTTACCCTTACCATGTTATTATAAACTTTTAGCCAAAACTAGAGAATTTGCATAGAAGGAAACTATCTCAATTAACCACATTTAATGATAGAAAGTAATTAATTATAGATAAAAGTGACTGTAATTCACTTTTATCTTTTGACTGCACTTTAAAACCATTCCCAATAAAAAAAAGGTGTGTTGAGTTCAAGCAATGAAGTCTTGTTGGGATCTGTAGTAACGAGGTATTATCAATATATGAAGAGCAGTAAAAACAAAAGAAAAAAATTCGATTCCATATCCATGTCACTACTGGCTCATTAAAAATTAAAAATCTTGTTATCTTACTAAACATGCAAGGAAGAAACTCATCGATTAATTACGAAAGGAGGAAAGAACACATATCAGTCACTGAATTACAAACCTTTATGAAGATGTACATATTCGTTCATGTGCACGGATGTTTGTGAGTGGCCTGCTAACGCAATATGGAAAGTAAATCTGCGACCGTACCACTTCTTCTACCGGAGGACTTCACTCCAAAAAACCTATGAAGTACAGAAGTGACATCGTCCATTGACGCTGAATGTGAATATCTAACTATGCATATGTACGTAAACCTCACTTACGCATCGTATATGCAAAATACTCGGTGACGTCTGCGTCACCAGATGTGTGTAACCGTTGCCACGTGCTAGTCAGTAATTATGAACAGTGGTGATCTCAATGGAAAAAACAAACGATCTTGTAGAGTTCCATAGAGGCTTACTTTGGGTGACGGTCAACTTCAGCCACGATTTGGAAAACAGCAGAATGGTTCCTCGAAACGTAATATATCCAGGGTGTTTAATCTGTGGAAAAGTAAGCCACATTGCATGTCTAAAAAGCGTAATTCCGATCCTAAGATGTCTGTCTGGAACGAGATCTCCGTCGTCTGAAATGGCTTGAAAGGAAACTTCAAATGTGCAGCAATTCATCAAAGCAACGAGGACTGCTGTTCCCAACTCATATCTCACCAAACTGTACTTAGGGAATTGAAGGGGGGATCGGTATTAACATGATAGTGCTAGAAGATCAGGTGTCCTCCAAGGAATATCTGAACGCTGTTGCAGATTGAGTTTGTCCTGCAATGATAATTTTTTTCCAGCAGGCTAAACGGTTGTTTTATGGACGACAATGCTACTATCAGTCACACAAGGATTGTTCAGCAGTGATCCAGAGAGCATGACAGTGACATGTTATGCTTGCAGGATCGTTAGCAAAACAGATCCGGGAGCAATGTCCTCTTCCATCAAATCTGAGTCATTAAAGTACCGTCAGGTGAACGCCTGGTATATTGTAGACGTAGATGTACTCCAACACCTTGTGGAATCTATGCCAAACCGAGTATGTTCTATAATTCCGTCTAAAAGAGGTCCACCATGGCATTGAATAAACGCTTCTAATTCAATGGCCAGTATGTGTGTAAACATGTACCATAAGAATTTACTTTAAAATGCACTTGCGTGGAGTCTCTTTAACCAAATGATCTAAGTATTCTCACCCACTGTGATATATACGCTTTCGAAAGACTTTGCATGGTAGATTAGTTTTATCACCCATTATAAGGAAAAATGAGTGTACTTATTGTAGAACCGAAGTGGCATTTAAAGTTTCCATATCTGTTATCCAGAGCAGAGATCTGATTAAATGTTTTTAGACCACCCAAGTTTCCAATGTAACCAATGTAATTCTTTACAAAATTCGCTGGATGCGACTCACAAAAATAAACTTTCACGAATACTGTAGAAAGATAAGAGTTACGGGTGAAAGATTTCCCTCACTGATATCTAGCATTTATAGAAAAATAGGTGATATAGGTAATAAGATGTATTGTTGAGTGACGGGGAGATTGGAAGCTACTAATTCCAAGTTAAACTTTTGAGATAATTGATATAATCCTGTTCTTAAAGTGTTGTTCTTTCATCTGGATAAACCAGATAAAATAACTGGTACACTAACTAATAAAAAATGTCACTAATTTTCAGTCAGTTTTTTTCTTAAAAGGATAAATACGTTTACAGACAAAGGATTTTAGAGGATCATCACTCAGAATATAGTTGCTGCTCTTTTTATCAGAAATAATCAATCGACAATTAACTTATAATATACTCCAAGAAGAATACCTGATTCTTCTTAAATCATGTCTCGAATCTCTAAAGTGGCCATTTTAATTTAGAAACCAAGTAAACCCAACAAAATGCGTGATGGTTAATTACAATCACGCTTTTATTGTTGTTTTTAAATTTCTTCGGTTCAGATATATTACGTACGCTCACTCAAGAATCGATCACATGCACACAAAGAACTTTCATATATGAGTGAACTACTGGGAAAATAGATATCAATGTTTCACTGAATTATGAGAATAGGAGACGTCACCAAATGTCCTCGTTATGGAAAAAATAATTAATTCAAATTTTTGGTTAAGTAAATCAAGAAAATAATTCCTATATCGAGTTTCCATGACCCAACGGTATAGCGATGCTATTTTATCCCGGAAATTGGAAATCCGTTGGTCTCCTCATTCATCATCTCCTTCAAATAAAAACATTTTACTGGATTCGGGACCAAGAATGATCAATACTGATCTTTCTTGATCGATATTTGTTATAAGTAGCGTTGTGTGGTCTACAGTCAAGTTAGTGACCTGCAAGTACAAAATGTCAAGTTTCTTATATACCATTTAGGGTATCAGCTGATAAACACACACACACACACACACACACACACACACACACACACACACACACACACACACACACACACACACACACACACACACACACACACACACACACACACACACACACACACACACACACACACACACACACACACACACACACACACACACACACACACACACACACACACACACACACACACACACACACACACACACACACACACACACACACACACACACACACACACACACACACACACACACACACACACACACACACACACACACACACCAGTCAGTGACTACTGTAGATCTGAACCAATAGTTCGTTCCCCCTGCTGGTATAGAATCCATCACCATTTATAGGAAAGTTTGTAATTGTTTATATACAACTTTTTATGTATTATGTAATATAACAGAGAGATGACAATTAAAAAAATATATCATAGAGGCATAGCTTGTATCCCAAAGAATATCTGTGATAGTAAAAATTTTGTAGTTTCATAGAAAGAGTAGGTACTTACCAGCTCAAATTTCGTAACAGCGCATTCCATAACCTGCAAAATGAATACAAACGTATAAAAAAGTAAAATAATACCAAAGAAATATGAACCAAGGAAAATACTATTGTTCGTGATTATTTTTTTTTTCATTTCCAAGTTTTCTTTCATTCCATGTAAAGCTATACTTTAAATCGATATTTAATTGTTTTCAACACTGAAACTCTACAATATAATTTTGCATAATATTATTCTTATAATATAATAATATTGTATTGTATTTATAAAGTTAATCAACTTTAATTAGGTTTTCAATCCGAAATCAAGTATAAGATGAATATCAAATGCAGAAACAGGAAGTGGACAATTAACTTTCAATTTTTCAATATTCAATCAGAGTTGATTTCTGATTTATAAAATTAATTCTTAAGTGAAACAAACAGTACCTCTTGGTGTGCAGAATCTCCATTGCAAAATCCATTTACGAACTCCAAGTACTTATCGTCTGCTTGAGGATACTGCTCAGAAGTGCAGTTCTCAACAATTGGGTTTAACTGTAAAAGACCAATGTCGTTTAAAAAATGAAACAATAATACATGTTGTTAACAACTTTAATATACTAAACTGAATATTCCAGGCATAACAAAATGCAAAAGAGAAAAAAGAAGTATTAATAATCTAAAAAATCTAGAGTTACAAGTGATATCCTATCCCTTGGGGAAATAAAAAGGCGTATACATTCTTAGAAGTTCTATAGTTCAATTTTATTTATTTGTATGGAGTTCCCTCCCTTTTCTCCCCCGACCCTATTGAGTAAGACAATTGAATCCCCACTAATTAATATGTGAATAAGAAACACAAACTCTTTGCACATACCTTTCCAGTTGTTAGGCTTAAGCAATGAGCAAATTTTGATTTCATGATTTCATTTCCTACGAATAAAATTACCGAACAATAAATTATCCTGAATATATTTTATACTTTGAGTTAGAAAAGAAAAGTATGAAAACAGTGCTTTCTACCAAATTTATAAAGCAAAAGAAAGTTTGTCTAAAATTATGTAGTAAAATGCTGAATTTATTTAGCTTAACCAGATTATTACTATAAAATATTACATAAACTGCTCTATTTAAAATTAAAAAAAATTAAGATTAAAAAATCGAAAATATTATTGTGCATACACTGAAATAGATTTCTTTTATTATTTTTATTCTCATTTTCTCCGTATCTTCAAAACCCAAAATTTTCTGTAAATCATTTTTAATTTTTATCTTTTTCTTCGTCGGTTTTAATTTTATTTATATTCATGTATTTTCTACATTCACCTTTTGCTATCTTTCATGATCGCTTAAAATCACATACCGTCTCGTCGGGGTTCAAATCTAGCTCGCCTATTTGTTGTGCATGGATAACGCTAAATGAGAGAGAGTGATCATGGCAGCCAGTCTATCCACGTATCTCCTGGCTGCTAACTACATGCAGTAATCAGAAGTGAACGATCCTTACAAGATCCATTTGAAAAACCAATTGACTAGAAATCTCGTCATCTTAACATCTAAGGAATTAGCAAATCAAAATACGAATACCTTTCAATTCCTTCTTTACCAAAATATATTGACACCGTACTCCTCCATGAAACACATGTCGTCACTGAAGAAGAATTGCAGAGGGAGAATATACGGCTACTGACTAGTAGCCGTATATTCTCCCTCTATGTCATATGTCGCTATGCCATCATGCGTATGCCTTAGCGACATACATGTCCGTAACAACATCGAGCAAATCGAATTTGTTACTGCGTCGTAATGATAATGATGATATTAACCTAGTCGTGACGAAGCAGGGAGAACTGAAGCTTGTTAATGTCTACAAACCACCAATCGTTCATTGGCCTCAACAAGCCCTTCCCCTTTTGAATCTTCCAACAATATATGCAGGAGATTTCAATAACCATCATGAGTTATAAAGTATGCCCAGAATGATGAATGCGTTAAAGCCCTCGCCGACTGGGCTGAGGCCTTCAATATAAACTTGATCTTTGATGCCAAAGAGCGTGCTACCTTTCGTAACCTATAATAACATAAATGGACCTCTACCTACACAAAGAAGAGTTCTTAATGAATTCCCTCACAGCCAAGACCTGCCGGTCCTCCTTGATGTAATTATAAAAACACCTCTTGTCCGGTCACTTCCCCACCCGAGATGGAATTTTCGAAGAGCCGATTGGGAAAAATTGTCACTGACCTTGACAAGTGTGTTCGATTCATATCTCCTGTATCCAATAACTACAAACGATTTGTAGGAGCTGTCATTTCTATAGTTAAAATCGTATTCCTAAGGGCTATAGAAAGGGATATATTTCTGGATGGAGCTAATTAAGTGAATAACTGTATGAGAAATTTTGGAGAGCGGTTATTTGGAAATTGCAAATGATATCCTTCACGAATTGGATGCAGCAAGACAACAATGCTGGACTAAGACAATTGAGAGTCTGGACTTCAGGCACTCCACTAGGAAGGCTTGCTTGGAGTGTGTTACGGAAGCTAGGAGGCGCCACAGTGGTGACTACTAAAAAGATAGGTGTTACACCAAACCGAATTGCTAATCATATAATTAAAATCTAGAGATGCCAACGTGACAGAAATCATTCCATCGAAGTTAAAAGAGAAGCAACAGAATTAAATGGAATGAATCAAGATGAATCAGAATATGCGAGACGTTTTGAGCGACGAGGAAATCAACAATGCATAAGCCAATACAAACACGGGAAAGACCCTGGGGATCGACCGAGTTCACCCGGAATTTCTTATTCATGCTGGCAAAAACACTAAAAAATTGCTCTCCAGTTTCTTTTCTGAAATAATGAACACCGGCGTATTACCGAACGAATTTAAGAAAGCTAAGAGATAATAGCTCTTTCCAATACCGGGAAAATCATCTGAAGACCCACAACTTTAACTACCAATCGAATTACGAAGCTGCGCATACAAGCTACTGGAGAGACTATTGTATAACCGCATAAGCAACATCATCTTTGAACAGGCAGGCTTTAGGCCTAATCGTAGCTGTTGTGACCAGGTTTTGGCGCTTACGTCATACATAGAAGCGGGCTTTCAACGAAATCTAAAAACGTCTACAGTTTCTCCCGATCTAGCTGCCGCATACGACACTGTCTGGAGAGAGGGGTTTCTGCATAAATTAATGAAGGTACTACAGTGTCGAAAAACAATACAACTTGTTAATAATATGCTCAGCAATAGATATTTCCATGTTGTCCTTAGAGAAAACATGAGTAACCAGAAGAAACGTAACAACAGCTTACTACAAGGCTCAGTATTTACCCCCGTCTCTTATTTAGCTTACACGTATATTGCCGATATGCCAGATAGAGTATCTAGAAAATTCTGCTATGTGGACGGCATAGCCCTAGCCACCAGAAATAGAGAACTAATAGGGAAGGAGGAAAGCGTCACAAATGACCTTAACTCCATGCATAATTACTTTAAGAAATAGAGATTAAAACCAAAGCAAAGTAAAACTGGAGTTTCATCTCAATAATAAATTGGCAGAAGACGAGTTGAGCATCCTATTTGGAAATTCAGTCCTACGCCATAATAAATACCCTAAGTATCTAGGAGTTACACTCGACCGTACTCTAGCATATAAGAAACACGCTAAAAACACAGTTGAAAAAATAAGAACTAGAAATAACATCATTCAGAAATTATGTGGCACTTCCTAGGGTGCAGCAACAAACACATTACAAACATTTTCGCTCGGTCTGGTTTTATCGGTGGCAGAGTACTGTGCTCCAGTCTGACTCAATAGTTGTCATACTAAACTAATTGACCGTCAGCTTAACACCACAATGCAACTTATATCTGTACCCATATTAAAGCAACTCGTATTTGTTGGCTTCCAATGATGAGTAACATATTACTACCAAATCTACGAAGATGTAACGCTCCATTACGAGAATATGACGAAATACTCAGAAATACTGAACTGCCTATACACAACGACATATAAGAACTATAGCTTAACAGACTGAAATCAAGAAAGCCCCTATCTGTGAAGCTAAACATCTGAGAATGACTAACATTAATACCAAAGATCAATGGAAACGTGTATGGAGCATAAATATTAATGTCCAATTCGAAATTTGGTTTAGTAGGCGCTGCCTCAACATACCGGGTATGGAAATGAGTCGAAAGACATGAACTGAACAGAATTCGTATCGGCCATGGAAGATGTGCACGCTATCTGTACAAGTGGGGAAAAATTCCCTCATCGGAGTGTGACGGTGGACACGTGAATCAACCAATCCATCACCTTTCCACTGAGTGCAGTCTTCAAGCATATACGGGTCAAAGAAGCGAGTTCCTGGAGGCGACACCGCCTGTTATAGACTGGATCAGAGAACTTGATATTAAGTTATAAGTGCTTTGTCTGCCAAAAGTGTTACTGCCTCTGTTTTACTTTAATTGTTTGTCATTTACATTTTTATTTACCTTTTACATATTTGTACCGATATATGTACATGTATTTTTATAACTGTATGTAGATTGCCATATGATACACAACCGTCTTGTCTCGACAATTAAGACCTTTTATATTTTTTTCAAGGTTTTTACTTCAACTAGCTTTACACAAGTATTCTAATTGATTTCCTTCATTTTAAACCCCACGAAATTTAACTTATAAGCCTACTTCTTACAAAGTGGCCTGCTCTATAGCCCAAGACAGCTACGATTTTATCATTTACACTACAAAATAATTTATGGAACTTCGTGTATTTTCGCAACAACAAATATGGGTCATTCTCTCTGAAAAGACTGAGCAAAATTTAAAACAACGAGTTATAAAATATTATTTACTAACGTCATATTCCATTTTTCTATATCCATCAAAATAAAATTAAACATAAACTTAAGAAAGATTTACCGCACATCTTTTCATATCCATAGGGAACTTTTCCCGTTTCACAGTAAAAAAGTGGCAGAAATGCTAATAAGATAAAAGTGATCCTCATTTTCCTTCGCCTTCAGGAGAAGCAGAACGTACAACAAGAAACGAGAGCCACAACAGTGGAAAATTATGAAGAAATTCGTTATATAAATAGCTCTTAATGGCCAATATTCAAAGGGAAACTGTAAATTTTATTTCCTCTTAAAAGGAAATAAAATAAAAACGTACACATAAACAGAAGGCTTTTGCAGATAAGAAGAAATTCGATTTTTAATAACAGGAAATGACTGTTTGCATCTCAGAGATGTGTATTACTATAAGGGCGTATACGGAAATCATTAAAATGTTATATTTTATCGTTCGTTCTGAACACTTAAAATGAAAAGTAAAATTTTATAAAATGAAATTGAAAAGATCCAGCAAGAAATAAGATAGTAATAGATAAGAAGATCTTAGAACAGGTGAATTCCTTTAACTACCTGGGATGTATGATCACATATGAAAATGAAAAATATATAAACGTAAAAACCGCAAAATATTAAAAATAACAGGTGTAATTAACTCTATATTTAAACCAAACCTAGTTCAAAATCAAACCAGGCTAAAAGTATACAATACATTAGCCCTACCGGTCTTAATGGATGGAAGTGAAATCTGGACAATAAACAAAAAGACAAAGATTAACAACAGCAGAAATGAAGTTTATGAGAAAAACTGCAAAGTATACGCTATTTGATCACAAAATAAACAAAGAAATTATGAAAAAATTAAATCAAGAATCAGTAATAGAAAATATTATAAAATATAAACATAAATGAATGGAACACGTTCAAAGATTGAAAACCGAAAGATTACCAAAAGAAGCCTTAAAGTACAAGCCATTAGGAAAAAGAAAACCAGGACGTCCTCTTGAACGATTCAACGATGAATTATAAGGCCGGAATAGGCCACGCTAGGCCTAAATCCTTGA
Source organism: Typopeltis vanoorti (assembly GCF_054136105.1). Lineage (NCBI taxonomy): Eukaryota > Metazoa > Arthropoda > Arachnida > Uropygi > Thelyphonidae > Typopeltis > Typopeltis vanoorti. Next base: position 70,525,170 of record NC_143562.1, on the reverse strand, counting down.
TACGCATGAATGATGAAATTGAAAAGAAGAAAACTATAAGAACAAACTACTATTTCATATATATGGCTGAGATTAACCAAAAATGATATAATTCACGTTCATAACCCTTTCACAAATTCTACTTCTCTCTGACAAAGAGAACATAATTATTTACAAAGCAGAATGATGTTCATTATTCTCGCATCCACCAAGTCTTAAGAAAGTGATTGGTATATATAATTTTTTTGAGTTTCTATTTTTCCCATTTTTTTCATTAGCTTCAAACTCTCTTACGATGAGATAGCTAATGCCATCTTCATGGCATTAGCTATCTTATCATCGTAATCTATCTTTTCATCGATAAACAAGATATTGTCGCCATCTTTCCAGGTCTGCTTGATCAAGAGCTTCAGCTCATTAACCATCAGGCTGCTCTGAGAATTGAGTTTTCAATTTGACTTAAAATGGCAGAAAATGTATTCTCTTGGATGGTGTAAAGAAAACTTTCTAGATTATAAATATTATTTCTGCTAAATGTTCCATGCTACCCTTCTAAATTAGTATTAAATTTTATGGCTATTTTTCTTTAGGAGTATCCCTTGTATAATGTCATTAGTTTCTTACTCAATTTTAAAGCATTATGGATATTTTAGAGATGTAGATACCGTGAAAATATAAGGAAGGAATACTTTTGGATGTAGCTTTGTAGGATATTCTTCTTTTGGAGCAGCATCAGGCTTATGACGGTAAAAATTTATGTGTTCCAGGTGAAGTATCACAAAAAAAGTGGGACGGAAATGTCGGAGCTAAAATTGCAGATTAAAAAAATGTATGTAGAATAAAAACAACCAATTTTACAAAGATATGCTGTGAATTCTTTAGAAAGAAGGTGTGTGTGTGTGTGTGTGTGTGTGTGTGTGTGTGTGTGTGTGTGTGTGTGTGTGTGTGTGTGTGTGTGTGTGTGTGTGTGTGTGTGTGTGTGTGTGTGTGTGTGTGTGTGTGTGTGTGTGTGTGTGTGTGTTAGAAAAGTATCAGAAACAAATCAGATTACAAATTGAATTACTAAGTGATCTTTTTCAAAAGTATAATATCTTAGTTGTGATATTGCAAAGCCAGATGCATCACTGACTGATGAGAAAATAGAGATGGAAAAAATAGTGCGTTTAGTATATTGCAGAACTTCAATGCGAACACTGCCTTCGGATTAGATCATATATCGGACCATATGTTACGAGAATGTGAATGAGAACTCGTACCTCCTCTGACCAAGCTGATTAATTTAAGCCTCATTTCTGGTAAGGTTTCAACAGGCTGGAAAGAATGGAAAATAATTTCCCCTGCTTAAAGGAAGCCCCGAGATAAAATTACCAAATTATAGGCCAATAAGAAGAGGGGGTTAAGGTTTTGGAGAGATTGATAAAAACCAGATTTCAGGACTGAGTAGACAGAAATATGATTCTTTATAAGAGGCAACATGGTTTTGTAAGGGGTAGGGTCTTACCTCAGTAAATTTCCTCTTAACAATACAATACAATACAAAGTTTATTATTTTATTACTTATGCATAATATTTATTAATATACAATTCAAGTATTACTATCGTATTTTCTGTTGGTTTTTACATTTATTTCTGAATTGTTATTTTGTTATAGATAGACAAATAAAAATATTTCCCTCATATCTGCAAGTAGGTTAAAATACATTATCAGATAGTTTTCGTAGTTTACACAAATATTTAAAATATGTTAGTGAGTTTTAAAATATTTCTTTATGTGTAACCAAGGGCCGTAGCCATACTGGTTACTAGAAAATTAAATTAGCTCGGTATGGTGCAAAATCTGTGCCTGTATCCGTGAGGGCTCACAGAACAAAGTATATACTTGTTAATATATTAGTATCATGGACATGATATGAAGGATATGAAGGTTAGTGTGTTCTCTTATAATATACATTTAAAATAAATGTCAGAATTATTTAGACTCATGAGGTAGTCTCTCAATTTATTTCTGAAAGAATATTCTGAGGTTATTGATTTGATTTCATTTGAGAGTTTATTGTAGCTGCTTGTTGTTAGGTGTTTATGAAATTTTTCATAAACACCTAACAACAAGGATTTATGAAAAATTTGTTTGTTTGCCTTGGGTACTACCAGCAGGTTCCAGCCACCGAGTAAACTATAGACTACATCATATATTATAATCCGAAAATTTTAAAACGTTCTTTCTTACACATAATATACAACCATAGAGATGGAGGTTCTGTAATGGCCAAATATGACAAACTGACAAACAGATCATTGGTTGAATGTTTGAAGTTATTAATTGCTATTACTCTAATTATTCTTATTTTTATTCTTATCAATGGAAGCACAATGTTGTAATAATCTTCACTCCAACAGGTGATACAATATTTCAGTGAGGAATTTACACTTTTTTTAACCTAATATATTCTGTTAATTACGAACCTCAACTTTCACTGGATCGACTATGACTTGGTCAGTTTCAATACCATCAAAGGTTGTCTTGCCATTTTCATGATATCATAAACACATCACATCAATAGCATCCTCAGCCTCTAAAAACTGGACATTAGTTTAAGCTAAGGACGCTACTTTTCACCGACTTACTTACAAACGCTGTACAATTCCCAATCCATCCATCCTCAGGATTGCACTTCTGCTTATAGATGCTCTCTCTCTCTCTCTCTCTCTCTCTCTCTCTCTCTCTCTCTCTCTCTCTCTCTCTCTCTCTCACACACACACACACACACACACACACACACACTGATTAACTGCATTCACTATCTAACAACCACAGCATTTCTATGTGTTTCTTACAGGTACTTCCATGGTCAATCCTTCAGGGAACTGGCAACTCTCATGTCTCAGCATTCAGTTGGGTCTATTAAAAATGCGCAGCAGTTTTCCAGTATTCCTTTTTCGGTTAAACTACAAATGCTTCGAAATGTCTTCTTTTCTTTTATTACATGTTCATCTATCCTCTGGGTTAGCCTTCGTAAATGAATATTCTGTGGGAACTACATCATCCAACCATTTAAGAGAAATGTCACTAGAATGCATCTTTCCAAACCCTCTTTCTTGAACTCCATATATCGCGGCAATGTGAGATAATTTCTTATCTCTCTTGTTAATCGTATAACAATCAGTTCTAAATATATAAACAAAAAATTTCAAGTTTTTGAAAGCGTAAAATTAAATCGATTTTAAATAATTGTAGCAGTAAATTGAAAATAAAAATGAAATATGCTGTTGGAACACGTGTATGACACAATTAAGATCGGTCTTTTTATTATTATTATTTTTATTTTTTTGCAGCCAACAGTTAGCACTGAAAGTGGTTTTTGAAATTTCTCAACAGGAACACTCAGAACTTTCTGAGATTTGCATAATTGCAGTTGTGAATTATAATTGCTGATCTTTTAAAAAATCGGACAGAAGATATGATACGGCGCTCATTTTAAATTGACAGAGGTCGGTCTAACCTTCTGTATGAGACATGATAATTTATGGCAGTGAATCGTTATCTTGTAGATGGCGCAACTTTTATCATTTGTGTTTATAACCAATTGTCTACATGATGATATCCGTATGTGTAGACGTGTGTGTTGCTTTCTCAGAAAGCACGGAATTTTCTTAGATGACCTTGAAGAGGTTAAGAAATGTCACTTATAATTACGGATCGTTTTTGTTTAACAGTCAATATTCCTTTTTCGTGCAATCAGTCTGGGCAATAGAATGGATGTTTCAACAATAGTGCAGATCCCTTAATTTTCTCATTCCCAAAATATCATTGTGGGCATTTTATTTATTTATTTATTTTTTTAAGAATTATTTAAACTTTCATTTCTAATCGAGCTGAGCTCGAAGAATATGAATCTCACACCATCTTTCAGTTTATACATTATTGTGGCTTGTATTTTAGAAATATCAGTGAGACGAGAACCAGTCTCATCTCACTTATTTAACTTACTTTGCAGTAAGTTAAATATACGTAATGATGTGCAGTAAGTTGCACATCATTACGTATTCCGGATATTTCGAAATTTTCAGAACTATTAAACTATATATATGATATGTTTGTATTTTTTTTACGTCAGGATAGGATATATTTCACTCGCTGCTACATCTTGGATGAATTTATAACAGTTGGAACAATACAAAGTGTTTTGAATAATAAAGTTATTGCGGTTTTAACTCGCTCACTCTTTTAGAAAATGCCATGTATATGTTAAATTAGTGTATTGGAAACACTTGTTTATAATGATGCTTTGTAAACCATATTATAATTATACATAAGGAACGACGCTATTCTCAGAATGAGTAGTACCTAGAAGATTTATATTTTTCTTGTGGTATCATTAGTTACGTCATTCCTCAAATTTTCTCTAGATGAATATTATACAAATTCGGAATATAGGATCCTCACGAAACAATGTGAAGTCAACCCAAGTCAGTTTTTATTTCAGTCAGACCATTCATACAGGAGACTATTACGAAATGGTCGTACATATTACTATGCATATTTTTTATGATTCATTATTATTATTATTATTATTATTATTATTATGTTTTATTTTTATTATTGAGGTTCCTAATTAGTGAGCTATTTTTAAATAAAGGGTATGAGATAATGAATATTATTAAAAGCAATATTTTTGATTTTAAAGCTAATCTAACGTTTGTTTTTTTAATTTATATAATGAATCTTAGGGTATATTTATTTCTAAATTATATATCTTTTGAATAACCATTGGAGGTTTATATTAATTTGCATTATTTCCTTAATTGTAGATATTTAATGTTTCAATAATTAAACCCAGTTCTCTTGTCACAAAGTACCCAAAAATCACTAAATGTGTTTCAACAAATTCGCAAGCACCTCTTTAGATTCGTTTTATTAAGACAAATAATGCTGACAAATAATAAAAACAATTGCCGGGCTAGTTATCAAACTGATTGTTGTATCTCCCCAATTAAACTGTTTTCACAAAAGTTCATTGTTTATTTCTAAAACGCCATTTCCAAAGAAAAAAAAAATCCTTGGTCCACTCACGCTACTAATATACGAGTCATTTGTCATGGGTTTATACCATTTACTGGTAATCAGTAAAATATAAAAACAACAGCCAATAACAGTAACTTAAATAACTGTAAATAATAATGACGCAAACAACAAAATGTTGAGGATACCAAACAATAGTCGTTGGACAGATTGAGCTGAAATATATAATTTGACATCCTTACTAAATTAGCCACACTATTTCTGTCTTGATTTATATCTGACAGGTTTAGTAGAGAAACAGTTCGAAATTATTTAAAGTATAGTGTATCCAGTAGATGCCATCTTGATTAAAATCCGACCAGTTTAGTGGCAAAATGATTCGCAAATAAAAATAAAAATCTATGTTAGAAATGGCGATAAAAATTCACTCCAATACAATCGCCAAACATAACTTGGTGTTCAATTAATCTAATAATCATTTACCTAAATACGCATGCGTGTTACTGCAGAACGCCTACATCTCACCTACAGAACGCTTTTTTTTTTAGGATTACTCTTACATATTTAATTCGATAAAATTAACGCTAGACAACTCAGATGAAGATTTTAAGAAATGCATCATTAACGACTTATTCACTGTTTTTTAAAATGAGTTGTTTGCAAATTTCAGATAAAAAAATTTTCTAGAAACAACTGAATATCTCGTAATCTGAGACTTCCGACTATTTCCCTCCAATATCTTGTATATAAAACTAAACTTGCTCATATTAAATATTTCTGAATTAAAGTGGATGGTTTTTTTTGCTACTTTATATATATCTTTATATATATAAAATCTTTTTTATATATAATGAAATACAACTCTGATGACAAATGAGATTAATTAGAAATATCACTATCAGGTGGCGCCAGGGTATATAGTCCTGATTTACTGCACTGCCTATTTAAACTTCAACAGTAGAATAAAAATTCGACTTACTCTAACACAGGGTTTCTCAAACTGTGTTCCGCGGAACACTAGTTTTCCGCGAGTTCTGCAATTTGTCACTTTAGTTTTCTAAGCATTTTTGATGAATAAATATTTCATAGTAGAAATATTCTGAGGAGAATAATATTCGCGAATATATCGAAAATTTCTTTGCGTGCCTCAGTACCGGTATTGTGTAGGCTACAAACCGTTTTTAGGTGAGAGATACATAAAAACAATCGCTCCACATTTCACCCCCTTCACAACTGAAATATAGATACCATACGAATTCTGATAGTATCTATAAAAGTCAAAATATAAGCGGAAAACCGCCGATCCTAGTGACACACACACACACACTATATATATATATCTGTGTGCGTGCGTGTGTTTGTATGTGGTGTCCTGTATCCATATAATAGATATGTATATATGCATAATTAATAATCAACATATTATTAATATATATATATATTTTTTTTTTTCAAAATTCATTTTTACTCGGTTAGAATATTATAAAAAAAGGTTTAATGACTATTACCGAGAGAAAATATGACAAGATACATTTAACAAGATACTACTAGTTTACTAGTTTCGTTACATGAACATCCTCAGGTATCATAATCAAAGAAGTATATAAAAAATTACAGAGACTTAAAATTGTACTAACAGAACAAGTATAAAAAACAGTAGCGTGTTAAAAAAAATGCAAGTATGAGTTCCAAACAAATGAATACTACGCGTTGTCGAGAGTGCGCATATATGTACTGAACAGAAGCAACGTGTGCGTCAGAGAGATTGTAACTTAGGCTGTTGTTGATATGAGAGGAATCTAGAGAAATTTCACCTAGATTCAACAATCTTTCTTTCGAGTTCATCGTAGCACACATGGATGTTAGCGGTTTGAGTCCAGTTTACAATGTGCTGGCGGCCTTCGTCTGAGTAAGCTGAAAAGAGAACGTGGCTAGAGAGAGCGCTAGTTCTAGTCCTGTTACAGGAGATATCTCTACGGTGTTCATCCAAACGTAAAAGGATGGATTTAGCAGTCTGTCCATAGTATGGCTTTCCGCAATCGCACAAAATCTTGTATACTCCAGGAAACTGAGTAGGAAGATGTTTCTGTTTATGTTTGCAAAGTAATGAACGAAGTTTTGAAAGCGTAGTGAAGCACATTTTGAAGTTGAATTTCTTGAGAATCTTTGCCAGTTTTGGGGAAAGAGAGCTGATGTAAGGCAAGGAGATGAAGGCTCTTTGGGAAGAGGGATCTTCAGAAGTAGTTGAGTGCCTGGGGGAAAGAAATTTGTCAATTTTCTATGCAGAGAAACCATTGTTAATAAACATTTTTTTAAGAAAACGGAGTTCATTTTCAATTTCTGTTTCTTCTGTAAGTAATGATTTGGCTCGGTGGGCTAAAGTGGAAATAATACCACATTTTTTGTGGGGGATAATGATGGGAGGAAGCGTGAAGGTATCTGTCAGTATGAGTAGGCTTTCTAAAAATTGAGATTTTAATGCTCTCAGCACATCTGCTAAGTTTGAGGTCTAAAAAGGGAAGGCAGTCATCTGATTCCAGTTCGAGGGTGAAAGAGATTTTTTCATGGCACTTGTTTAGGTGGTCTAAAAATAAATAGAGGTTATTGACGCCGTCTTCCCAGATGAGGAGAATATCATCACCATAGCGGTACCAGACTTTTGGTTTAAAGTGAAAGGAGTTAATAGCTTTTCCTTCAAATTCGTTGAGAAATATATCCGCAAGAATCGGAGAGAGTGGGCTGCCCATAGCCAGACCTGAGTTTTGTAAGTAGATCTTGTTATCATATTTGAAGTATCCTAACTTTATGCAATGGGAGAGAAGAGCAAAGAGTTTTTTTGATGATTTGTTCTTGAGAAGATCGAGGACTTCTTGAGCAGGAACATTTGTAAGGAGAGAAACAATATCAAAACTGGCCATTAAATCTGTTTTTTTAAGTTTGATGTCCTTGATTTTAGAAACAAAATCTGCATAGTTTTTAATATGTGAAGAAGAAATTCCAGAAAGATTTCTTAGAAAACTGGCTAGAAATTTAGAGAGATTATAAGTAAGAGAATAACTGCCTAATCAGACCTATAGTTGAGGGCATACACTCTCCCACTTATAATCTCTCCAAATTTCTAGCGAGTTTTCTAAGAAATCATTCTGGAATTTCTTTAAAAAACGAAATGTGCTTTGCATTAGGGGAAAATTCTAACGAAAGTGATCAGATCTTACTCCACCTTTACAACGAGTTGCCTAGTGTTGCACTACGTGCAGCCGCAAACTTGACCTACTTGTCTGTTGCTTACTTGGGAAAAAGGATTAAAAACCTAGCTTATAAAATTGCTTGGTATCTTTAACATATATATATATATACTTTTTTTTTTAAAATTTTTTTTAAAATAAAAATAAATATTTATTTTTATTTATAGCAGAACAATATATATATACTAGGGAGCTCCCCCCTGGCGCTCAACTCCCCGAGTTAAATATATATATATATACTGTATATATATATATATATATATATATATACTAGGGAGTTCCCCCCTGGCGCTCAACTCCCCGAGTTCCGGGGGCTGGTAAGCCAGTAAGCTGGTAAGACAAAAACGTTTTAAATTTCGCTTATCTTTTTATTATATAGAGTTAGATATATATCTACTCTATATAATGTATATCTATATATTGTAGAGTAGATATATATCTACTCTACAATATAAAATGATAAGCCTTTTTTGTAAAGTTCTTGTGTCACGTTTTTTGTCAAGTTATTTGAAACATTTTGAAACTCAGGGGCTACCCTGAGTGTCGACTCTTCAAAATTTGAGTCATCAGAATTCAAGGAGAACCGTAATAAACCGTAATAGTAATAAACACCATTAACGCGGTAAGATGTATTTTCATTTAATTCCCGCAAACACAATTAGAAAATAAAAACGTTCAAACACTTCTCGTAATGGTACTTATTAAATATCTGTTAACTGCACGCAAAAGAAATAGTGCGTTCTACAAACAACTCGCGATTATAAGTCACGTCTGTTAACTTTTCAAAGGTTATCCCAGAGGAATTCCCAAGAAACCAACACACACGTTCAACGTTCAACGTTACTGACTGGATGGGCGAAGCAAATATGCTTTTATATTCCCCTTTGTCTGGGTTGGTGTACAGATGAATGGGGTAGTTTTGAGCTTTATGCTCTCCACACAAACGCACGGATTTCATCATATATATGACAACGCAATTCGAAACAGTTACGCCACCTGCCAGGATAACAATCATTGAAATTTTTACAACTGGTTTCCTTGTTGACTAATAGCTTGGGAAACAACAAACAAACAAAAAAAAAAACCTCATAAAACGTCATTTCTTATTTTCAAACGGATATGAATGCATTTTGGAATTGGAAATTCTTAATGACGGAAATTGTGTAAATTCATGTTTCCTCTTTGAACAGATTGTTACTCCTATGTTCTTCGTTTTCATATAATTTTCCTAGTGCAATGTCAACAAACAAATTGAGAGTGGGTTCGATTTTACTTTATTTTGCTCTGACAATTGGTTTTAATTCTAATCTATTCGTAAACTTTTAGGTGTTATATTGTACTGCATTTTCCTACTGATATTTGTAACGTATTTAGATCTTCGGAAATATTAAAATGTAGATCACTGTAAACTTATAAAAGCACACAGGAAGTCTGTAATAGATTACAATGATGAATAAAAAATAAACAAATTTTGCACACAAAGAAAAATAGTGAATCTGGAGTTAGTTATTTTATGAACATTGTGGAGACTGTTAGTGTATCCGAAAAATTATTATACAGAGTGCGTCTCAAGGACACAATTAAATCTGTTGAATTTTAATAAGAAACCTTTGAAGAATTCACTGCGGAGACAGAACCGGATATTTAGAACAGAACAACATTAAAAAAAAAAATCACGAAAATTTGATATCCGTTTGGTTTCTAGTCTTCGCAGAATGCAGAAGTTATAATGGTTTTCGCATAATGCTTTATAGATTAGTATTCTTGTGTGTTTCGGAGCAATGTCTTTTAATCGGTATAGTTTGCTTGCTATTTTCCCGAGTTTGTTATGTAGGTAGTTTATATGGGTATTCCAACTTTGATCAGCATCGATATTATTATTAATAATAGCAATAATAATAATTTTTTAAATATTTTTTAAATTTGAAATTGTTTTTATTTACGACAGAATTCCTCAAGCAATGTATACATTATTATTATTACATTTCATGTTAAAATTAACAAATAATCCTCAATGCTTTCATCTTTTAGAAGTATTACATATAATAAGCAGAATAATATTAACAGCTTAAGTAATTAATGCTGATTAGGTGAGCACAATTCAAAGTTGTTTGCTTAGCTTATGTGAAGATCTTTGTAGGCCATTAAGCTACTTAATTTTTTTTTAAACTGTAATAACATTTTGTTTATCAGCATACAGAGTATTTACATATATATATACAATAAAGCATACTATTACATTTTCTGTTCGGTACAAAACGTAGAGTACATTGATTTTTTTAAATGTAAATGTACATAATTTTTGTTTCAATATCAATATCATAGCTTATTCTTATACAGCCTATTTACATATACACATTTTTTTTATATCAGTATCTTCATTATTATAATACACTTTACTGACTGTTTTGTTACATAATTTGCAGTCTTTCATTATGAAGATTACACGTGGATGAGTGAAGCGGATTAATCCCACCTACCTCCGAAGCTTAGGTTAGCTTTTTTGAAGAGAGTAGGACTAGCCTTCACTATTTATGTTGTTGTTACTGTTTATGGATGGGATGTAGACATTGGATGCTGGTGATTTGTGATGTGTATATTAGTGTTAATGGTATATTAACTTTGTTCGTATATTTTCCAGAGTTCGTGTTTTAATGTCCTGTAGTTACCTATGTCTTTTAAATTTCTTGGTAGGTTGTTGAGTAGCGTGGGTGTCTGATGCGATCTCACAAAAGAACCGCATGAGTTGTTGAAGGGTGTAAGGATGTAGAGAGTTGTTGTAGGTCGTGTTATACGATATGTGTCTCTGTTATTTCGATAGGTGATGTTGATATAATTCCTTATTAGTGTTATGTAGCGTTTCAGATTTTTTATGCTCAGGATTCTGTGCATACTGGTCTGATATTGGTTGTTGCGTATAAGGTGTCCAAATCACTGTTGAGACAATTTTCCTATGTAGTACTTCTAATTTTGTTAGATGGCTGTTTGATGTGTTTGCATAGACGGTTATACCGTATCTGAGTAAGGATTCGCAGATACCGTGATATAGCAGTTTTTTTATGTTATATGGAATAATATCTTTTACTTGGAAGAGTTTTGCTGCGGTGATCCGGTTTTGGTATGTAGGTATTCTACGTGTTTTGTCGATTTAATAATAATAATAATAATAATAATAATAATAATAATAATAATAATAATAATAATAATAATAAATTTCTTTCTCTAATTCCATTCTATGTATCAGGTCTATTTTAATTTTTTCTAAGTCGTACCCGTCCCGAGGATAAGGAGACTAACCCTATGTCTCCCAGTATATTCTATGGCTGTAGCTGCGTGTGTTTACAGAGCCGGTTTGCCTACACGCGGTAGGAAAGATCCCTGATAAACTGCTGAGAAAATCCCTGTAGCTAACTCCCAAGACCGGCTAACATGGCTATGACTATGAAAGATCCTTAATATTCCTAAATCCTAAATTTAGGAATATTAAGGAAAATTTAGGATTTAGGAAAATTCCTAAATCCTAAATATTCCGTCAAAGCAGACAGCTTTGACGGAATATTTAGACAATATTCTCTAACACTGTTTTTAATCAAATGTATATTTTTTGAACACATCACATATAACGATAATTGATGTTCCCTTGCGTCCTTTAATTTATATAAGATAGATTATTTTTGAAGTGAGTTTTCAAGTTATTGCTAAATATATTTAATTGGAATATTTGGCATTGCGTAGTGAATAATCATAAGCAATCATATTCACTACTTTCGAAAAGATTTTAAGCTCCAAATGCGATCATTTCGCAATAAATTAATTATGGATTATAATACCCTCTATTAAAAATGCAATTGAAATCTTCAAGTCTCTTTCTTTAAATACTAGCAATTAGAGTTTAACAACAACATATTACGCGGTAGAACGTTTTGCCTATGACAGTCAAATAACTTAGTTTTTTGAAACCTAATTAATGTTCTGGAAGTGGATTATTCCACTTTTATTAAGGACAATGCGACATAGGATGCTGTTGTAATAACGGATTGCGTAGATTTGTGGGTTTAGGCTTACCTATTTATGCTGCTTCAAGTGTAAATATTAGTACTGTAGTCTTTCACTATGCATCTTAATATATCTGAAATTCCATGATAGATAATTCATTAATTTTATTCTTTTATTCTAAGACTATTTCGTTTTCAAAATAACCATTCACTATTTTAAATAAAATCTTTGTTGATATTTCAGGATCCTGCAGTGAGATAAGAAGTATCTCAACCGGAATTAAAAGTAAGTGCCTGTCCACCTAATTAAACGTATGCATTTATCCGTATTAACGTATGATTTTCGTAATCGGAGTTTAGAAATAAGCAGGATTTAAAGGTGTCCACAGCCCTTAACCAGGCCAATACCACATAGTTTATTATTCGTTTTTTTTTTTTTTTCAGAATTGCACCAATTCCGTTCTCTCGCCATTTCCCAGGATACAGTAGACAGTGAAATGAATTCAAGTGAAGGGATGAAGAAAGGAGATGTTTTGAACATTCCTGAAAACTGAATGAAATAATTTCAAGGGCTCGATTCGTCCAAAAATCATCAAACCCAATGCAACAGCTCTAGACAGATGGAATTTGTTATGTTTTCAAATGATATAATGGTGTTATTCCAAAATAAAATGTCACGTTTGTGAATAAAGCATTAGTAGTTTCCAATTTCATGCTTTCTGCGTCTCACTGGAATAGTTCTGAAATATTCAAATATATATATATAGAAGAGAAAGACAGCATAATCTAATAAAAGAGACAACGGAGCTACGACAAGAACTAAGATCTTTAAAGCAACAGTACGAAATCTTAAACCAACAGCAGTAAAAAAAATGATCTAACCATAGTTGGTCTCCCAGAAATTGCAACGGAACATCTAAGAGACATCGTAATACAACTAACTCAAAAAAATTGGCGCTCCCATTGAATCAAAAGATATCCAGTCATTACATCGGTTACCACAAAAAAGGAAAATATAAAATAATTCCCGTTCTTCTTCTGTCGTAGTGCGACTCACCAACAGCCCAACAAAAACTACACTTTTAAAAGCTAGCAGAATTAAAAAAACAGTAGTCAAGGATCTGAAAGGAGACCACGACAATACCCCAATATACTTGTCCGAATACTTAACGCCATATTATCAGAAACTATTATACCAAACAAGGAAACTAAAAACAGAAAAAATTACCATTTTATATGGATAAGAGACAGCAAAATATTCCTTAGAAAGACACAAGACGCAAAACCAATCGAAATAAAATCCGCAGAAGACCTCAACAGGCTGCTACATTGACAGAATGTAAACAAGTGACAATCCCCACAAAAGGACTATCTGTTCTCCACATCAACATCAGAAGCATTCAAAAATACTGACTGACCCAACCTTATCTGAAGGAAGATATAGATACTGATTGAAGTATCTACGACAAATGAAGAGGCCTCCACCTACCAAATGCCACACTTTCATCAAAACAAACACTGCAGAAAAACAAAATGAGGCGGTGATATAATAATATTTACCAAACATAAACTATAAGTAACAGAAATAAACTATAAATTAAAATACGCAGAAAACATATGCATCGAAATTAAAAACTGCAAACAAGAAAACTTGATATTAAACGCAATATACAGACCACCGAACTTAAGCGCCACAAAATTTCTAGAACTACATAGATGGCTTTCAGTCATGGAAGTAGGCGCCTCAGAATAATTATGATAATAATACGAGACATGATATTAGTAAAGATAGGAGACATGAACATAAACATTAGGAACATAAATAACAATACAGAACAATACCTAGACCTCTTATCGGCATATAACATAACCCCATCCATACAGTCCGAGAAGAGATAGTCGGAAATACAACAACCCCATCCTGCATTAATCATATAAATATAAGGGCCCATCCAAACAGCCACACAGCAGCTGTCATAACATGCAAACTGGCAGACCATTATTTCACAGCATTACAGTTGCACACTGAACCAGAACCCATAAAACTCACTGAGACTACAAAACAGTATTACAGCATTCTAAACGAAACAATAGTAAACGATCAAATCAGAAAAACAGACTGGATGAAGATAGCATTTTAGACTCTTCTGAAGCTGTATATAATAATCTTAAACTTGCATTTAACAAAATATATAACAAAGCATTAACACAAATAAAAATATGCCCACAAACGAAACAAAATCCATGGATAACAGACAACATACTAACAGACATACAAAGAAAAGATGCCCTATGGGAACAACACAAGAAGGATTAGGTTCCCCACAGTAACAAACGAAGAGATATCACTGGCAATTCAACAAATTAACCCTAATAAAGGACCGGGGATGGACGGAATCAGACCAAAAGACATCAAGAAACACTCAACCAACCTACATCCAGTTATACGAAAACTCTTAAATAAAATCTTCGAAACGGGACACATACCTGAAACACTGAAGACTGCATTAATCACACCTATACACAAACATGGAAAAAGAAACATTATAAGTAATTACAGACCCATCACCACGTTGTCTGAAATCAACCAAACCACGGAGCGCTTCGTGCATCACAAACTCTCCACATACGTTGAAACATTTCAAATTATACCGAAAAATGTTTTTGCTTTCAAAAAAATAAAGGAACAGCAACACTCCTGGAAGATTTCCCAGACACCTAATAAACGCTGCATTGGATAAAAACAGAATAACATTAGTGGTATTCATTGACCTAACAAAAGCATTTGACACACTAACGCACAAAACCTTGTTAACGAAACTAACGCATATCGGAATTGGAGGTCGTCTACCCCAGTGGTTTAAAGCATACATGGAAAAAGCACGCCACACGTATAGGATCAGCGTTCAGCAAAGAGGTACATGTAACCTGTGGAGTACCGCAAGGAGCTGTCCTATCTCCCATTCTATTTAACATATTCACACACGGTATAAGCCAACTCCCCCTGAAAAGTAAAATCTTCCAGTATGCAGACGACACGGCCATAGTATCCATTCACAACAACGCAAATATCACTTTCACAAATATGCAACACGACATCGATCAAATCAGTAACTGGTTAACCGAAAACAGCATATATATATAAACCCTGGAAAAACAAAGCTAATGATATTCAAAAACTCCCAAACCCTGCCCATAGAAACTAAACATTTCACTATCCGACATTCATCTTCCTATACACAAAGCGCAGAACCGAAAAACACAACCATCACACGGGTAAAAGCAACACGCTATCTCAGACTTCACACTTCGATGCTGAACAAAGTTGAAATAGCCATAAAAACTACCTCATATCAAGCTTATGATAATAGCAAGCAAACTATGCAGATTAAAGGACATTGCCCCAACTACCTCATATCAAGCTTATGATAATAGCAAGCAAACTATGCAGATTAAAGGACATTGCCCCAACCCACATAAAAATACTAATCTATAAAGCATTATGTGAAAACATTTTAAGATATGCAATCACATCATACGCATTCTGCGCAGACTACAGACTTAACAAGTTACAATGGTTGCAAGATAAAATGGTAAAACTGATATTCTGGCAACAACCCACACTTATGCAGGAAGCACGGACAAAACACAAAATATTTAAGGTGAAAGATGTATGCCACTACACAGTCATGTTAAAACATCACTGCAGCCCAATCTATAGAGTAACCAGAACAAGATATCAAATAACAAGATCACAGTCAACAAACTATATAACATATAAGTATAAACATACAACAATCTATGGCATGTCCACCCGAAACTTCTACATACCTGACATAATAAACAAACTGCCGTTCGACGACAGAAACCTAGGAACATGTAGAGAGCTGAAACAGGCGTTCTTGAAGTACATAAGTATGGTGGTATTACTTTACTGGAAAGGAGAATGTCCACTAAATCTTTAAGAATCTTCAATAGCACCTTCCGAAGCCTCGACGCAGGAAAGACATCAGGTCCGGAGGCAGGGAAATTGGAATTGGATGGAAGAGCTGCTTTAATCTCCTGGATGAAGACAGGCTTAGTTCTTGCAGACTCACATCCCCCAAATACCACTTTTTGATATCTTTCAGTCAGCCATCCTCTTATTCACACTAATATTCTGTAACACAGACCCATTTTCTTCAATTTATGCAGCAGTTTGCCATGCTGTTTTCTGTGAAAAGCCTTAGCAAAATCCAACAGCATCATGGTGTATCCATTCTCCTCGTCTAGGTCAATGGTAATATTGTTATAGAATGTGAGGAAGTTGCTAAAACATGATCTTATTAAACCCATGTTGTTCATTGCAAAGTAGATTCACTATCAGCCCATTTCTGAATGCGAGCCCTAACCAATTTTATCAAAATCTTCACCACCACCAGTACTGTGACACTAATTGGTCGATAGTTGGATTCATCCGTCTTTCCACAACCCTTATGTAATGGCATTACTATACATTCCTTCCATTCCTGCGGAATCTTCCCTGTTCTGAGACTCATATTAAATGTTCATAGGAATTTTTCGAGGCTTTTCACAGCAAACCCTGTTCATAGGAATAGCCGGTTCAGCTGAACACTCTTTCAGCACATGTGCTGATATCCTATCAGTCACTGTTGCTGAATTCGTATTCAATTTGTGCAAGAGTTCTAATACCTCGTTCTCTAACAACTGATCCACCAGGTCTATAACAACACCCCACTATGTAATTGATCTTGTTAGATTCCACCTCACACCAGATGGCTTCAAACTCATTGCAACATGAAATATTGCTAGTAGTAGTAGTACTACAATCATCGGTATCAACTCTTACCGGATTCAAGTCATTCGCTATCATTACCAGCACGCCCCCTTCGCTCCTATCATCTCTATCCTTCCTAAAATTTATTGATACTCGATAATTTTCTTCGGACCAGTTAGAAGAATAAACGGATTAGTCAAAAAGGAAAAGATCTACAAAAGAAGGAGAGAGACAAGACAGATTCACAGGAAGCCTAGTATAATTTTATCAATAAATAATAAAATGTGAGCTATATATACCCCCTACACACACACATACACAAAAAAAAAACTAACAGTATATGCTGGGCCTATATCATCATAATAAATAAATAAAGAAACCTATCTGATAAAATAATTCTTATTATTGATAACGAATATTGTATTTTTATATCAAGTTCCGTTTCTTGAAGAGAATATATCCCCCACTCCCCGCATCAATCATACAAACCTTGAAATATTCAAGTTTTGATTGCCGCCATCTCACCTACAGAAGCACTTTTTACAATTACTCATACAGATTTAGTTTGCTAAAATCAACGCTGGACAACTCAGATGAAGGTTTTTTTTTAAATGCAATATTACAGACTGATTCACTGTTTTACAAAATGAGTTATTTGCAAATTTCAGGGAAAAAAATCCTAGAATCAATTGAATATCCAGGAATCTGAGACTTCCTATACTTCCCTCCAGTATCTTGAATATTACATTGAACTAGCTCATATTAAATATCTCTGATTTAAATTGGACAGTATTTTTCCGAATTTGTATATATAACATCTTTTTATATATACTGTATAATGAAATACAACTCTGATGACCAGTAAGGTTAATTAGAAATATCACTATCAGTTGGCACCAGAGGTCAGTGTCTATAGACGTCTTGGTCAGTAGCATGGTTAATGTTAGTAAGCAATTGCTTCAACGACACCTATTATAACAACAGAGACAAGTATCGCATAACAAGACAACAAGACAGCATAATGCTTGAAAACTCAGAAAGTTTTTTTTTTTTTAAAAGGCAATATTACAGACTAATTCACTGTTTTACAAAATGAGTTATTTGCAAATTTCAGGGAAAAAAATCCTAGAATCAATTGAATATCCAGTAATCTGAGACTTCCTGTATACTTCCATAAAATACAGCTCTTTACGACCCAATATCCTTTAAAAATTCATTCGGTACTGCAGTGAGATCACATCTCATACCCACACTACTCAACAAACTACCACAAAATTTAAAATACATAGATATTTATAGAACATTAAAACACGTACTGTGGAAGCTACACCTACACAATTATTATGGCACTCACACCTATTCAGAAACCACCAGCATCCAACAGCTGCTTTTCACTCATAAAAATACAAAACATAAATAGTGTAGTTAATCCCACTACATAAAAGCTAACCGTAGCTTCGAAGTTGGTAAAATTAGCATGGCTTAAACAAATAATCCTCATTAGCCAATCGCTACAATTAACTTAAGTCAGAACACCTTAACCGATAACAATAAGGATGGTGATTATTATTATTATTATTATTATTATTATTATTATATATTCTGTACTGAACCGAAAAATAGTCTGAATGCAATAGCCATGTGATAAAAATAACATTTTGCCAAATAAAAAAAGAAAATAAATAAATATATATATATATATATATCCAAAACCTTGGGTGGACAAGTCTGGGATCCCACCAAAACACCGGAGCTTGGTGGCAGAGGATCGTGCCCATTGGAAGTCCCTCTTGCAGCTGCTTCCCCCACACAACTTAGTTAGGAAAGGTGGGACTTGAAGATGGTTGGGATGGATGAATGCAGTTTCTAATCATATCAACTACCTTGTGTGAACTGTATTTGAACTGTACAAACGATTACTGTGATGTTATAAATTCTGTTATGTTCTTATATGAATTCCACGTTATGCAATTATAAAGATATTAAGAGCGAAAATATAACAAACGAAATTATAACATACTTTTCACCTAAATACTGTTGCTTAATTATAAAATATATGTCATTCTTGGAGAGGTAATGATAAATAAAAGTAAAGTTATGTATCGAATTGTACACATGGTTAGTACAGAAGTGTAAAGTGGTAAAATTGTAAAGTTTCATTGTTCTTTGTTGCTGTCGATTTTTGTTATTTTAATAATTATTGTGAAAAGTGAAATGAATCCATTTAGTATTACATATTGCATGCTAATAAAAAATAATTGTTAATGCGAAAAAAAATATTATTAAATAAATGAATGTAGAATAAAAACTTAATTTCTTCAGTAAAACAGGTAAATTTTGCAATGTTTATTTTTTCTTCTTCTTCTTTTTTTTTTTTTTTTGACATTGTGAAATCTTCATTTTTTTGAATTTGTGTAACTCAATGAATGGAATAAATAAGATTCATATATAAACGCTGGAAAGAAATTAAAAAAAAAAGAAATGGAATTACACAGTGAAAAATCATAAAAATAATTCTTGAAACATACGAGTACTAAATAAACGAACCTACAAATGTGGTTCATTTGCTTTGTAAGGACTGTGCGGAATTCTTTCAACGAATTATAAAATAATATTTAATAAAGTCATATCTAGGATCTTTCCATATCTATAAAAATAATAATAAATATGAACTTAGTAAAATTTTTCTCGTTTCAAAGCAGAAAAGCGGCATCAATACTATTAAAATGAACGTAATCTTCATCTTCTTAATCCACAATAAGAGATAGCAATGAAAATAATGACGACACAGTTTATAGAAAGCCTGTCGTAATGGCTTATTTTCAATTGGAAACACTAAATTTGAGTTCTTCTTAAACTGAAAAAAAGTACATAAAACAGAATGTGACAAAATATAGAAATTTAGTTTAATCCTTTATCCCAGTGTAAGCAAACGAAATTTACGCCTGAAGTATCTTCAGGTGGCCCTTCCTTTAATGCATAGCATTATACATGTCCGCAAGGAGATGTGCTTTGCATTATGGGAGATACTAAGACAAGTAGTGATGAGAGTTTGGTCCACCTTTACCACGAGTTGCCTCAAACTTGAAGATACTTGAGGGCAAAACTTTGTTTGCTTACACTTGGATAAAGGATAAACTAAATTTGTTATAGTCTAACCAATTGAAAAAAAAACTTCCAAAATTGACAGACTTTTGCAGATAAGACTTCCAATTTTTATAACTGGAAATGAATATTTGCAACTCAGAAATGTTTATTGTTTTAAAGTCGTACACAGAAATCATTAAAGTGGTTATACGTTATCTTTATGATCACCGAGAACGAAACAGAAAATGTTATAATATAAAATAAAATAAAAAATAACGATAACAAAAAATTATAATTTCCTACAGTTTGTAACATGTATAATATTGCCGATGTTAATTAAACTTGAAATGATTCATAACCCTTTTTCATAAATTCTGCTTTGATCACTATCTCTCGGATCAGGATTGCCAAATGAGCACAACGTCTTATGGCCAAAAATGGCCACTTTGGAAAAGTATTTGGCCAAAGATATAAAATGATAGAATTGTGTGAATTAACTTACCAACAATTAAGTGTGCATAAATTATGCCTATATATTCGATTACGTATCATCAAAAATACTTTTAATTAAACTTAAAATACTTACAGTGAAACTCAGCTGTTAATTTGACAGCAATTCCTCAAGATATTGAATATCTTGTTCTTCTTTTTCTGCAGTCGAATCGTAAAGGGTTTTGCTGTTGTGCATTTGTAGCATTTCGGGAGTATATTTAAAGTTTTGGCAGCACATATTGTTATCACTTAAGAATGAACGGATTCTTACAATTGAATCCAGCAGCTTAATTTGCATCCTGTTTCTGGGTTTAGTTTTGATAGATGTTACATAAGAAAAAATTCTTTCAAGTATTGCGTTACTTGTTGGCACGATAAGGCATGTTAAGGCATCATTCGACAGTTCTTTAAAATTGTTGTGTTTGGATACTGCTTGCCAAAATTCTAAAGCTTCCTTAGGGATTCCATCTTGTTTGAAGTTTTCTTCTTCATTCCATGCAACAAGGCTAATTTTTCTGTATTGGTCTTCACGAATTTTATTAGGTGGAAAAATGGCAGATCAGAATATTTTCCCTTTTCTGTTTGGCTTAAAATAGCAGTAGGATTTAAAAGTGACAGACCTTTAAATATATCAGCTGACTCAGGCAGCTGTTGCTCACTTGATTCAACGATTCTTGAAGCATGGTTTGGCACCTAAATTTCACAGACTTTATTTTATTATTTTCTTGTTCCATATTAGGAGAACTGCTAAAGCTGATCAAGTACGTCCTAATTTCTTGATCAAATTTAATTCAAAGTCCACATTTTCTACTATTTTGCATGTTCCATATTCGTTGCACAGCCTTTGATAAAGTCTATCTCTGTGTGCGTGCAGTTCTTTGGCAAGATAAGATCGTAAGGATCAGCATAGGTTTGCTGGAACAAAACATTAAGCCTTTAGAACTCTTTAACAATGGGAGTAGTAAATACAAAGTAAAAATAATTCATCCTATCTTTTAATATCTCTTTTATCAACCATGCCGTTTACCTTGTATCCTGACCTCCAGATTGTTCACAGCAGGTGAAGTAGGCAGTTAATTATTCCCAATTTAGCAGTACATTATTGAAGACTTTACCTCTCACTAAAGATCTTGTCTTGAACAATTTCATAAATGGAAGGGGGTGCATCTCGTTCCTCGTCATCTTCAACTGCTGAATTCATCACTTTAAAAAGACCATTAAAATTGTATCTTCTCATATTGCTATTTGAAAACCACGAAGGAATTTCAGTCTAAATGAATCCAACATTGGCTGGTAGCTTTGAAATGCATGCTGTATACAAATTGCCAGAGAGTGGCAAATGCACTTCATTTGAATACATTTCAGATTTTCATTTCTAATCCGAGTCCACAGGTAATTGTTACTTCCAACCATAGCAGCAGCACCATCACTACCAAAACCCAATTCAGTTCTTAAGAGTTTGATTATATGAAGCTAACACTTCTGAAATTTTATTAAATAAAACCTCTGCTGGTGTCTCTACAACAGGTATAAGACCTAAGAAAGCTGAGTGAATTTTATTTGTTTCATTGCAAAAAAATCTAAGAACTATGCACAAATGCTTTTGTATTGCAAAATCTGTAGATTCATCTACTAATACATATTTTTTTTACGTTCTAAATCATGCTTCATTGCTTTCTCAATGAAGCAGCAATTACATTTTCTATAATTACAATACATTTGGTTCTGTGCAGTTTAATGCCACCAAGAACACTATTTTGGCAATGTTTCTTAACTACTTTACCTATATCATCTACAGCACGAATTGAGGAATGACGTGCTATTGCAAGGCTGAGTTCCATTTCTGCTTGTTTTTCGTGGTCATTCATGGACGATTTGATAACTTTATCTAGAGTTGTTTGTGATGTTCTGGGAGATTTATATTGGTGTTTCTTTGATTTTCCGTGAACAGATATGTTATAAAGATTTGACAGCCGTTAGTTTTGCAATACGTGCAATATGCATGTTGTCCATCATCAGAAGATTTCAGCCACAAATATTTTACTTCCCACTCTTTTTTTTTTATATTTTCTTCCACCTTCTATTATCACTTTTGTACTTAGGAATTTTAAAGGGCTTGAAAAAAAAAACAAAATATTTCAATTCAGAAAATGAAGAAACAAATTATAGATAATAGTACTACAAAATGTGTAGTACAAATACTAATCTGGCAGAGAAAACACCAATCTGGTAAAGGGAAAATAGCAAAAATATAAGCAAGATAAAGATCGAGTTTATAAACGATATTAAAAATTTATTCATTAATTATACTAAAATCACTTAATTACCATTCTTACGAAATTGAACATATTACTTGCATATTGTCACAATGCAGGTAAAGTATATGCAAAATATTCCAGTATGAAAGCTTATGAGATAAAACTATCACCAAAGAGCACCAAATGTCTGATATCGCAACGGAACAACACTTGCAATACAGTCTACGGCGTAACTAACTAGAGACGATCAAAACAGACATGGACACAAGTTGGTATGGCTGTTGCGTCCTAAAACTTAAAAGTGAGTGCTATACACTATTTCTTTCTTTCACTGTTAAATATCCTATTCTGTCTCTGCATTAAATTCTTATGAGATCTCTTATTAACATTCAACTGATGCAAGAATGTCCCTTGAAACGCACTCCCTATAATCAATTTCCTAGCACACTCTAAGTGTTCCCTATGTTTATAAAATAATTTTTACCCCGGATTCACTATATTTTTCGCAAAATTTATTTATTCTTTATTCATAATTGTAATCTATTTAAGAGGTCTGTGTGCTTTCATAAGTGAAACAGTGACCTACATTTTAATATATCAGAAGATCTAAATATATTACAAACATCAGCAGGAAAATGGAGTACAATATAACAGAGAATTAAAACTTATAGTCAGAGCAAAACAAGCTAAAATCAATGCCAATCTCAATTTGTTTGTTGTTTGCGCCAGGAAAAAATACATGAAAACAACAATGGAGAATAGGCGAAAGAATGTAAAAACAATAGTCTGTTCAAAGAGGTCACATAATCTGCTTAAAGAAACCCAAAAATGAATTTACACTATCTCTGTTATTAAGAATTTTTAATGCCAAAATGCATTCATATCTGTTTGAAAATCTAAAATGATATGAAATGTCGTTTCATCGTTGAGTTTTTTTTTGTTTTCCAAGCTATCAGGCAACACAGTAACCGGTTGTAAATATTCCACACTAGTATATCTTCCTTAGATATTTGCTTAGACATGTTTGCATGCTTGTAGTTTAGATTTGTGTAAATTTTAATTGTTATTTTCTAAGAAATTCGATGCCAAAAATATCATTTCACTATTTTTAATTTAATAAAGCTTAAAACCTTCTCTAAGACAAGATAGTTTATTTCAATGAGTCGTTATCTGGTAGGTGGCGTAACCGTTTAGACTTATGTTGGTATATATATGATGAAATCTGTGTGTGTGTGTGTGTGTGTGTGTGTTCTTGGAAAGTTCTCCGAGATAACCTTTGAGAGGTTAAGAGGCATGACTTATATTCGCGAGTTTCTTGTTAGAACGCAATATTTCTTTTGTGTGCAGTTAACAGATATTTAGGAGACGTATTTAAACGTTTTTATTTTCTAATTGTGTTTAATTCATTGAAAATGCATCTCACCCATTCGATGGTATTTTTTACTTTGGCTTGTATTTTAAACAGATCAGTCAGTCAAGAATCACGCCAATTTGGCCCAATGGAAATATTTTGCAGTAAGTTTTACATCCTTATATATTACTGATATTTTAAAATTTTCAAAATTTTCAAAAGGGGATGAAATAAATACTTTTCAACTTTTATTTTTTATGTACTTAAAATTTTCCAACTGCATTTCTGTTTTATATAAATATATCGCACTAAGCTTATTTACAAACGAACAAATGAACGTTCATCTCTTGTCTCTATTAAGGAGAATCTTGCCATTTTCAAGGTCTCTTGTTAAAATAAACATGCTTTGTTAAATACTTATTATTCTTAACTGTATGAAATAAAAATATGATTCATGCGTAAACGAAGATTTGAATATCAGAGAGAAGTAAGGTTGAATTTCGTACTTTAAATTTAAAAATGCTTTCACTCCAATTCTATTTTCATTGGATTATCAGTTGATTATAAGGATGATTTGTAAACGTTATTAACATGCGTGTAACAGAATCGATGACTGATACACAAATTCGGAATTCAGGATCCTTACGTAACCCATTTGAGCTAACTAAAATTTTATTTCAAAAAGAGATCCTAATTAGTAAGCTATTTTTTTTATTTCATTCCAATTAATTAAAAAAAATATTTTCAAGTATATGACGGTAGGAGGCTGAAAAGTTCGGATAATCACATAGAACAAAAATAAAATGAATTTGTGCAACAAAAGAAAGACTTTTTCACAGAGGATTGTAAATGATGCAACAGCGTTGTAACAAGTTATAACACTTCATACAGAATATGTAGAATAATGCGTACGTTACATTTTTCTACCACAATTCCTTCATGATGATTATCACAACTTCTAGGTATATTGTACTTTTTTTTTATTGTGTGTGAATTTATGACTTAATTATATGATATGAAGTTTATTCTATTGTGGCATGAAACGGAAATGAAACTGCAAATAAGTTATTTAATTTCTGATAAAATTGTTGTCGTATATTAAATTTCCATTTGCATTAACAAATTTTGCATCGAAGTCTGTTCAATTTTAGTTTGCTTCTCTTATATTTAAAATCAAAGGTTTTAAAGTTCTCTTCGTGCCTGTTGAAGATAGCAGACAAATGTATCTTTCTAATAATTATTGATATCAGCCTCTTAATGCATTCTATTTGCTAATTTATGTAACTTGTAATATCACTTCCGTAATGCTCTACAATTTTCAAGATTATTCAGTGCTACAATTGTTAGGCCTTTTGATAGAAATTAATCTATTTTTAATAATTATTAATTATCAAATAAAGGGGAATAAAAAATTATTTTCATCGTTTATTTATTTATAAACTTAAAATCTTCCATGTGTACATTTCTTTTAACTAAATATATCGCGATAAGCGTATTCTACAAACTAACTAGCGAACTTTAACCCCTTGTCTGGATTAAGGAAAATCTTGTCATTTTCAAGTCTCCTGTTAAAATAAACAAGCTTTGTTATATACTTTATTATTGTGAACTGTATGAAATAAGAATGTGGAAGAAAAGTGTGTAATAAAAGTACGAATAAAAATATGATTCATACCTAAACAAAGATTTGAATATCAGAAAGTAATATGGTGGCATTTCTTATTTTAAATTTAAAAATAATTTCACTCCAATTCTATTGTAAGGAAATATCAATGAAATATCAAGCCATATTTCAACAAAAACTATCATTCGAGAATGTTTATCGAAGAAAAAGTATTGATTATTTATTACCAACGTATTTTTTTCACTGGTATATTAGATATATATATATATATATATATATATATATATATAAAGTACACAGAAATTCGCCTCAGCAGTCTGTTGTTGGCTGCAGTGAAAATATGGTAGTTGATTGTTCTTGACGTTTCACCACGCTGTTTGAAATTTTAAATTCATCATTTCAGGCAATGCTGAAGCTATAAACGATCTTACCAAGTGCTTCAAGCTCCTGAGAGGTTCGGTAAGTAACTAAAATAATCGAAAAAAAATTTTTTTAAACCTTTAAATCTGTCTTGCATCACACTTAGTTTTATGACAATGCATAAAATGTTAATTGATTTATGTTATGGCCAGCAATCCCGATCATATAAAAGAATTAGAACGGATTCTGTTTCCACCTCCACATTTTTCCGATTATCTGTGTAAACGTAGCGAAAAATATCTGTTAATTTAACACTTCACTTCGTTAAGTTTACTAGTAACACTACTCTGATCGATTTCATAACTATCACATTTTCCCAACAACCAGTTGAACAGGATTAGAAGGATAAATGATTTGGCGACGTACTCCAATCTACTCTAATTATCCATTGGATATTTAGAGTAGATTGGATATTTAACAGAAATTATAATTTCTGTTAAAGACTAATATATCCTCTTGTCCTCAGCTCATAAGTTAGATGGTATAGCTTGTAATCTTAGAGACAACAATTTCCGGCATAGACAAAGAAAGCGTTATCGAACTCGTTTTTTTTTTTTTTTTTTTTTTTTTTATTACCTTGACCTTTTATTAAATTCCGGTTGTGGAATTTTCAAATCAGATTTACTTTACAATACTGTCTCTAGAAGTGGAAATGATATAGCAAGAAAATAAATCTTGAATTTTCTGGTTGACTTCCATTTATATTTATAAGGTGTTGATTCCTGCTTTTGATGAAAATATGAATTTGTTATACGAATCCTCCAGAAATCAGTTCAATTAGATTGTAAATTAAATGACTGAAAACATATTCGCTCAGGGATCACGAATTTCACCAAAGTATGATTGCTTTTAAAATACTTATATAGGAAATACACCATGGGTGCTTCAAGAGGAAAGGACGTATCATATTTCTAAGTAAATCTCTAAATGCTGGAGAGTAACAGCAGACGTTACTTCCTTTAATAAATTTTAGACACATTGATGTTTTTTTCTAGTATTCAGAACACTTATAGCTAGTTTTCTTCTATAGGAGATTGACCTTTTCGATCTAATTTAGTAATGACATAATATTGTTCAACTTATATTTGACATCTGGTGCTGGGCATACATTTCTTACTGTAAAGTTTTTTGAAGAAATATTGGCTAAATGTATTACTCCGAAACGTTTGTTCTGTTCATAGGAATTTGGTAAAGGATATTTGTTGTAATGACTTGTACAAAACCTAATTTTAAAATTAGATTTTGTGCATATCCGGATTCTCTAATTTCTTAAGAAAGTCAAAGAGAGGAAGCGATCCACGTTAGCATAAGTAACCAGAGAGAAAGCTAGCTAGCCAGTAATAGAAAGTTAGAAGGGAGGTAGGTAGGTAGATAGACAGAAATATGGTAATTTTTATAACACGTCTCGATTCCCAACAATCTAAAATGGCCTGAAAATGTCATGAGGAACAGCGGCATACTATTCTCTAAAGATTTCCATGTCACTTGTTCAATAATATGTGTTGATGAACTCTAAGAGAACTGCCGTCAATCTACAACAGAGGTCAGCAAATGTGGCGGGTGGACTACTTAAGGCTGGCTGAGATATTTTTCCAATTATTCAGAAATTAGTTGAAGTTTATATATATATATATATATATATATAAGTATTACCACGGGAAATGTTGATCTGAAATAGCTGCAATCATTACCCACTCAGTACTAAGTCTGTTGAAACAGCTACATCTTCTTCTCAACATCTCTTCACAGACACCTAAACCCACAGAACAGACTACTGTATTGTGGAACAGTCCTCCCCATGATGCGTTTAATTTCCCTAGGAATACAATATGCAGGCTTTTAATTCAAAAACTTATACTAGTTATCTCCATTTCCAACCCACCAGCTTATTTGGTACTATTGTACAATAGGTTGATCGACCAACCTTTGGTGTATGGGCTCGACTATCAAAAAAAAAAAAATGTCACGAACTTAAAGGAGCTCACTGAGTTTTAGGGAAGATTAGATATGTATAAGAAAGTCTATCCCTGAATATGTCTGGTATCAGAAGACTTGAAAAACTAATAACTGGTATGAGACCTATCACAGAGACCTATCGCATCCCATTCTAATTCAGGAAAACTAAATTAGAATGGGAGGAACGGTGAGAACATGGGTATAAGAGAGACAATATTATATAATTGTACTAATAACGGGAATGGGTATTATCATGGAGATCATTACGATTATAGAATGGTTTTGATTTCTTGTTTGTGCGGTCCGGACTCATCAAATATAAGCAAAGATATATACATATATAAGGCATTACAGAGGGATAGAGACCTGTAATCAAATATATGATGCAAATTTCAAACAAGATTATATACAAAACGATATAATTTCTTTGTTTCTAATCAGAAACAAAGGGTTAGAGTTTGTTGCTTTTGTCAATATGAGAGGACCTCAGGTTGTAGGCATTTGTAAGATCAGGATATCCGAATCAGACGCACAAACTGGTATCAAGTATAAAGGGTACAGTATGTTTAGGAAGGATAGACAGATAGGAAATGAGAGAGCGTTCTTCTAATGATATCGGATAACTTGAATCCAGTTAGTGTTGATACCTATGATTGTAATAATACGAATAACAGTATTTTATTTAGCAGTAAGTTTGAAACCATCTGGTATGAAGTAGAATCTAACAATATCAATTACACTGCAGGATGTTGTTAGAGCCCTGGTGGATCGGTTGCTAGTGATTAAGAAATAGATACATCACCAAATAGAGACGATGGGCGTGAAAATAGTAATCATAAGGGAAGACGTTAATTTTCCAAATATTTATTGGGTAGCAATAAAATCTCTCGAGAAGAATGAAACTGAATTTATTGAGCCTCAAACAGCATGTGACAGAAGGAACTCAAGGTAAATGAGTGTTAGATTTGATTATAGTGTCATGGCTGTTTCAGTTAAAGACGTAACTATTCTGCCTCGTGTTGGTGACTAGTCAAGCAGTATTCACTTGGGTAGTGGCTAGGTTTATGAATGTTCCATCCAGAAAAGGTTACCTGAACTACGAATCAAGAAATTGTGACTAACTGAGGAGTATACTAAGTTTAGCAAAAGAGTATCAGTTGTACCATAAGTGTATCATATAATTTTTTTATTTTTTTTTTAAATTATTATTATTAGTATTCCGGGCAACTCCAAGAAGTCGACAGACTCATCGAGGGAGGCCCTAACATCATGTCAAGAACAACTATTCGACATTCACACAGTATCGATCATACCTTGCCTTGAACTCATTCACGGTCGTAGCACCCACCATAGACTCTGGCAGATTATTCCATTCATTCACCACTCTCCAATTAAAAAACCTAGCACTCTAACACCCTTGTTAACCACATTCTTGCCCAGCTTCCATGCATAGCCCCTAGTCCTCCCATCACTAGTCTTATTTTCAGAAATACCTTCTGGATTAATCTTATAGTAACCCTTCAGTAATTTGAATGTCTAATAATAATAATAATAATAATAATAATAATAATAATAATAATAATAATAATAATAATAATAATAATAATAATCAGTTGCATCAGTCTTGGGACTGGTAGCTCAGCAGCAATTTCCTTTATTCCGCTCTGTCATTGGCTTTCTTCTTAACCTCCCGGTAACCCCTCAAACCCGTGCTGTCTTTGACTTGGTCAAGAAAACTTTTCCTTGGTCTGTCTCTTCTTCTCCCCCCCCTCTATTTTGCCTTCAGTTGTTCTTTTCACAAGTCCATCATTGTCACAAGTCAATAATAATAATAATAATAATAATAATAATAATAATATCAGAAATATATTTGGGATGCCGCTCTTGAAATGATGAAGCCGCTCTATTATTTTGAAATGAATTAGGAGATCGGAATCTGTCTTTTCGCTAATGCAAATAATTAACATGTTTTCGAAAGAGGTTGGATATATTCATATTTTAATGTATTGGGATAGATGTTGGTCGAATTTAAGCAACTGCGGAGAAGATTCAGGAACATGCTTAGTTTTAGAACACAACTCTGAGTGTTACTGAGTAAACTTCATACCGGCTTCGTAACGATGCGTATAATTTATGAAACTAGCTTTGTAGTAAGACCATTAAAAGTAATTAACTGAGCATGAGAAAGAAGAATAGAAATCCCAGAGATTAAAGAAACTGGCATACTTGTAATGCCAGTTTATATGATCAGGAGGATAATAATTATTTTCGATGTTATGTGGGATATAAAATGTGCATTGTTATAGTCGAGTTACCTAGAGTACAAGTTACTGTGTGGAATTGGTGGAGGGAGATGATTAAGAAACGACTAAAAGATTGGCAGAGCGAAGAGGATTATCTGATATTCGAGTTAGTGTACGATGTGCATCGGATAATTGCCTAAAAATGATCGTTTATGAAGGTGTATTGCATATCTCAAATTTAAAGAAAATATCCAAGTAAATGCGAACAAATTCCTTGTCCTGTAGTGCAGCAAGAACGCTGATAAGATCAAAAGTTCACAGAAATATCTAGGTGAATCACGTGATTAGAATCATAAGTCAATATTAGAAAGTTAACTATGGAGTCAGGAACTAGGAGGTTTTCTTTAGCCCAAAACGAGTAGGTGATTGTAACTATCAGTAGAAAGTTCCAATACCTGCTTCGCTGGCAGAGGAATCCGTTCTAAATGTTGTGAAGTACTTACACGCTGCATTATTTTTTTAATTATTAATTTCCATTTAACAAGTGAATGATGATTATTTCTACACATTTAAACTTCATCAAAGTTAAAACGTTTAGCGACTACTAAGTCAATGGCTGTAATTCGGAAATACGAATTATAGGCCACACACGGGAATTTTTCATTATTTTTAAAGTGTACAATATATATATATATATATATATATATATATATTTATTTATTTATTTATTTATTTATTTTAACAGGCGTTGAATCATCCTGTATATAACGTACAAATATCATCCATTTCCAGATTATGTTCCAAATTTACTATTAAGTTTCTTTATTTCGTATCATTTAGTCATGTTAAAATAATCTAATTTCCTTTTTACAATTATTTAATGCAGTTTAATATTTTGTAAACTGTGCCTCAGATTTTATATTTAACTATCGTGTAAGATTAGAATTATTAAATTAACTGTTGTACTTGTATTTTATTTTATTTTATTTTTCTTTAGATTCGCGATATGTTGGACGAATGCATTCAGGAACACATTCCCAAAAGCGATGATCCAATGGCCACTTATGTGCATCTCATGTGCGATGATCAAGGAGGAGTGCATGAACAAGTAACGATGCTTTTGCCTAGAATGACTTGATATTTATATAAAAATTCAAATTTCGGTGATTCGAGTGAACCTACAATAACTAAGTAATATAACTGGGGAAAAAAAAAGGGAATACCCCTTAAAACCTTTAACAACTATTTTATTTCACATAACCAAATATAAATAGAGTAGATTGCCCTCCCGCGATCAGTCCTTGGACTCCCTGGAGGTGTTATTTAATAATAATAATAATAATTATTATTATTATTATTATTATTATTATTATTATTATTATTATTATTTAATCATATTATAATTCTGATTACATATTTAAATTACATACATTACATTACATACCTTTGCTTAGTTACAGTATGATGCATATAGATTACATATTTTTTTTGTAATTCAGTCCTGTTTTATTATTAAAATTAGGGTTACATATTATGATTACATATATACAGCATATTTGATTTCCATGTAATTACATATTTAAAACAGATTTTTTTTTTTTTTGTAACAATGAATTTCGTACATTTTTTTTTCTTTTTTTTTTTTTCTCTCTATAACGTATTAATAATAGTTCCGGTTGAAAAACATTGCATTTTTACAGCAGTTATACAATAACAATCTTATATATATATAACCATTTTTAATTTAAATTATTTAAACGCTATAACTACAGCGCTTAAATGTAATATATAGTTATTTTGTTCCCCTCTTTTGTTGATCTTGGTTGAGATGTAATTTCTCAGCTTTCATCCACGACGCTTCTTTATTAAGATTAAGTTTATCTGAGGATGACATCGGTTAGCAGTTATCATTTATCGGTTTGTTTGCTGTGTTAGGAAGTAGGCTGATGTTCAACATGTCTGATATCCACCATAGCCGTAAGTTGAGAAATTCATTTACACGCACACGCATGGACGCGTGCACGCAAGCGCGCGCACACACACACACACACACACACACGATAATTTGAATGTCTTGACGTGTCGCTGAACTGGAAGGATTGAATATACTGTGTTTCATTAAGTTTGTAAGTTGTGTAGGGTGCGTGTTTCTTGTTCATAGTATGTCCTCAAGGTTCTTTTCAGGCTACTGTAGTTTGTAAAGTTCCTGTATTCAAAAGGTAGTTTATTTAGAATGTC
The DNA here is from genome assembly GCF_054136105.1 of Typopeltis vanoorti. Lineage (NCBI taxonomy): Eukaryota > Metazoa > Arthropoda > Arachnida > Uropygi > Thelyphonidae > Typopeltis > Typopeltis vanoorti. The sequence continues at coordinate 70,492,485 of NC_143562.1, read as the reverse complement.
TGGGATGTAGAAACTTCATGTGGTCTTCCCGTAGTGATTATTATATCTATATATAATATAATTAGTTGTCTGAAGTCATGTTATACGTATGTACTCGTATTTCTGGTTATCCGGTAGTTGGCATCAAAATAATATTTTAGCATTTTATTGTCATAAGTGCATATTGACATAAGTGTTTTGCTGTCAGTTTTTGTTCTGACATTGCAGTGTATATAACATCGTTATTGTCTTTACCATTTTGTAATGTAACGACATTAATCTGTTTCGTTTGTAGGGTGCACAGAAAACATACGTTGTTATAGCGTATCTTCGTATATTTTGGCATAGTGCTTTGTATACTAGTGTTTTAAGGCGTATGGAAACTGTCTTTTAACCTGTAGAGTTTGCCACTTATTGTTCGGAGTTAGTTGTGTAGATGGTTTATGTGGCTATTCCCGTTCATATCTGCATCGAAGTAAATTCCAAGGTATCGTATTGTTTCAACCTGAGTGATTGTAGTGGTTTTGCTGTTCTGTGTATTTTTTGTGTTGGAAAGTGGATGTTGGATGGTTATATATTTGTTATCAACTGGTCGAGTCAGTGGATTTCTGAATATAATTAATTTTGTCTTATCTGAGTTTGGGTGTATGGAGGTTTCGATTAACCAGTCAATGAGCAGATTTATGTCATGTTGCATATTTGCTTGTGCTATGCCTGCATTATTATGGATGGATATTTTAGCTATATCGTCTGCGTATTGCACGATCTTGCTTTGAGAGGTAGCTGGTTAATATTGTGCATATAAATAGAATAGAGTGGGGAAGAAAACAATTCCCTGTGGTATTCCACAGGTTACTGGTAGCTCTCTACTTGGGTTTGACCCGATACGTGCGATATGCTTTTTATTTTGAAGTTAGTTCAAATAAACCATCGGTGCAGAAGCCCGTCTATTCTAAAATGCCTCAGCTTTTCTAATAAGGTTTCATGTGTGTCAAATGCTTTAATCAAATCGATAAACACTCCCATGGAAATTGTGTTTTTATCTAAGGTGGTATTAATTATGTCCGTAAAGTCTTCCAAGAGAGATGTTGTTCCCTTATTTTTCTGAAAACCAAATTGTCTTTTGGGGATAATATGAAAGATCTCAGTGTATGCTGTGAGTTTCTTCGGTATGATCCGCTCCATAATTTGATTGATAATGGTAATGTTGTCATGGGTCTGTAATTAATGATTAAATTTATTTTTCCATGTTTGTATATGGGAGTGATTATGGCAGTCTTTAACATAATTAGTATTTTTCCGGTTTTAAATATTTTATTTAGTAATTTTAGGGATAGGGTCTAGGCCAATTGCTTGTTGCTTGGGGTCTTATACCATCAATTCTTGGGCCTCTGTTTGGTTTTATTTGATGTATTACAGAGAGAAGTTCTGCCTCTTTTATGGTTTGGAACCACAATGTCTGTTTTGATTGTGGTCCGAGTGGGGGAATTCCGTTTTGTGATTGAACGAATATTTCGGTGCATTTCTTTGATGGAGTCTGCAAAGTATTGGTTATTAGCATAATGTTATGTTTGGTATTAGGTTATACATGGATAGCGTGTCTATGTATTGTACAGTGCTGTTCTGCTTTTCGTTGGCAATATTTATGTTTATTTTGTGATTTCATTTATTAGTATGAGGTTCCTCATCCGTTCCTTAGGACTGCTTGAGCCCTCGTAATGAGGGATTAAGTATGTACAGTATTTATGATTATAAATCCGTGTGTGTCGGGACGCCTTTTCTGAGAAACGAAAAACCAGAGTTTTCGGGTGAAATAACCCTATACCTCCGAGGGTTATCGGAGGTAGAAGGGTAATCGGCGACATATTTTCATATGTCGCCGATTATCATTAGGTATTCGGTTTTGTATTATTCTTGGCGTGAAAGCCAGCAATTGAGGTCATGCAAGATTTTCATCACGTTTAAATTTGCTGGCCTGTAAATACATTTAGTATAATGGGATACTGTGAATTGGTGGTATTAGTGATTTCTCTACAAAGGCTTTCAGCATGCTCAAACTGATTGACAGTTTCTTTTGCTATTAATTTATGTTTGAAAGATATTAATATTCCACCCCCTCTTTTTGTTTGGCAGCATGATCTATGGTGTTGAAAGCATGGACTTTGGAAAACAGTTGCTTCCTAATTAGTAACGGATACTTCTGTTAGGATCAACATATCAATACACCGATGTAATTCTTCAGATAAGCTTGTAGTTTTAACCAATGTTTTCTAATGCTTCTAATAATAATATTCAGAATGCAGGGAGAGTAGTAATAATAATAATAATAATAATAATAATAATAATAATAATAATAATAATAAATATCATAAGCTGTAATCAAATTTCATTCATGAACAAATACAAAAATATATACTCTAGTATGAAGGCCAAAGGAATATATTTAACTCGTAGATTAAAAATCACCTAACCAGGTTTTTCATTTGACTGTCTGGTAGGCCAACTCGTTCAAACTCCCAATCTGCATACAAGAAATAGCAAATTATTTTACAATATGAGAGAATAGGATTTGGTTTAAAATCACCAAGTAGCACCAATGTTTAAGACAGTTTATTAGGTAGGGGATGAATTTAATCATCCGGTGTGAAACCACTGCCATTTTTATTGGAACCTCTTTGGAATCTCTTTGGCAGCCACAGTTCTGTTATTTCATAGTTTAAAAACCGATCTTAAGTGAGAGATACATAAAAACTTTTTTTTTCAAATCTAATATATGAATGCCATAAAAATGCTGGTAGGTATCTACAAAAGCCGAGATACGTATAAGCCAAAAACTGCCGAACTTAGTGATAAATGCAAGGGATTTATCACTAGATTAGGCAGTTTTTGCATTTAATTTGAATATAAAAAAATGTTTTGAATTCCAAACTGGTCTCTCATCTTTCCCTACATAAGAAGATCCACCAGTCCATCTGTTTGAATAATATAGAATTAAAAAAAAAAAATTTAATTTAACACACAACATGTGTTGTGGAAATGCCGAATTTTTCAGCCGTCAGAACATTAAACGCAAATATAAAAATCACCGTAATGAAACATTGTACCCCTACAATAACAGAATATGAACTGGAACTAAGTTTGAACTGAAGCTACAGTCTGGGCTAAACTTCTATTGTTAGGCATATGTAAGCGTGTCACTTCACGAGTGCGCTAGTATCTGATAGCAGAGCTATGTGAGTCTGCCAAACTATAACCAAGGTTACTGTTTATGTGAGAAGAGTCTAGGATAATTTCTTTGGATTCAACTACGCAGCGTTCTACTTCATCGTGGCATATATGAATGTTTGTTGTTGTATTACAGTCTATTTCATGTTGGCGGACTTCATTATATTTGTGTTCACTGATAATAGTGCTTGAGATGGCACTTCCTCTGGTTCTACTATAGGAGATGTCTCTCTGATGTTCTTCGACACGCGAGAGGATAGACTTCTCAGTTTGGCCTTAATAAGGCTTCCCACAGTCACATATGATTTTTTATACACCTGGAAATTGAAGATGGTTGTGAGCCTGTTTTGGTTGGCTCAGAATTAATCTGAGTTTAGGAAGAGTGGAAAAGCACGTTTTTATATTATTTTTTTTCCAAAATTCTGCTTAGTTTCCGGGAGAGAGAGGATGTCCAGTAAAAAAGATATAACCCTTGGGGTTGTCCTGTGTCTCTGAATTGTTTTAAGGACGGTTGTATAGTTGTTTATTGATAGTTTTTGAAGAGTAGCCATTAGTTACGAAGGTTCTTTTGAGATTTTTAGTTCATTTTTAAGCTCCTCCTCATCTGACAATACAGTCCTGAAAAGATGAGCCAGAGTGTAGATGATACCTAACTTCTGTGCTGGATAGTGGTGTGAGGACGCATGCAGGTATCTATACGTGAGCGTTGATTTTCTGTAGATCGAAATTTTTAAGGAGTCAGACAATTAGTTTGATGTCTAAGAATGACAGAGGTCCATTTTCTTCAATTTCGATAGTAAACGTGATGTCTGGGAGGAAGTTGTTTAAGTGATTTAAAAATAAATGTGAAGATATTCTATAATGTATTCCCAAATAAGGAATATGTCATCCACGAAACGGATCCAGATTTTAGTTTAAGTGTAGCAGTAGAGTTGGCCGTTTCTTCAAAATCCTGGAAAAACATGTTGGCTACAATTGGAGACAGGGGGCCCCATTGCTAATCCCTTATTTTGTTTATAAATTTTTCTTCAAACTTAAAGTAGCCTGAATTAATACAATGTGACAGCAGAGCAAACATCTTTTTTGAGATCTTGTTACTTAAAATATTAAGCAACTATACTTCCGTCCTCAAAACAACACAGGGAAACAGGACAAACCCCAAGGATTATATCTCTTTACCATACATCAGATCGCTCTCCCGGAAACTAAGCAGAATTTTGAAAAAATTTAATATAAAAACATGCAGTTCCATTTTTCCTAAATTCAGGTCAATTCTAAGTCAGCCAAAACAGGCTCATAACCATCTTCCGTTTACAGGTGTATATAAAATCATATGTGACTGTGGGAAGTCTTATTATGGCCAAACTGAGAAGTCTATTCTTCCGCGTGTCGAAGAACATCAGAGAGACATCGTTTATCGTAGAATCAGAGCAAATGCCATCTCAAGCACTGTTCTCAGTGAACACAAATAATGAAGGCGCAACATGAAATAGACTGGAATACAACAACAAACATTAATATATGCCAGGATGAAGTAGAATGCAGCATAGTTGAATCCAAAGACATTATCCCAGACTCTTTTCACATAAACAGAAACCTTAGTTATAGTTTGGAAGACTCACATAGTTCTGCTATCAGATACTGGCGCACTGTTGAAGTCATACGCTCGCATATACCTATCGATAGAAATTCAGGCCCGACTGCAGCTTCAGTTCAAACTTAATTCGTTCATAGTCTGTTATTGTAGCGGTACTATGTTTCTTTACGATGTTTTTTATGTTTGCTTTTAATGTCTTCACGCCTGAAGTCGGCATTCCAACGAAATATGTTATGTTAAATTAAATTAATTTTCATATATATATATATGGATATATATATATATATATATATATCCATATATATATCACCATATATATATATATATATATATATATATATAGATCACCATATATATATATATATATATATATATATATATATATATATATATATATATATATATATATATATATATATATATATATATATATATGGTGATCAGCTTTTACTCGGTTGTTGTACATTTGAAAAAAATATAGATTTAATGACTATAAAACCGAGATAACATATAAAGATTTTAATGATAAATACTACTAGTTTCGGCATATAGCAGCCTTCTTCAGGTATTTATAAAGGAAAAGAATACTAATAAACATTGAATTATCTAAACATACTGGAAATTACAGGTACAAATTGCCTCACATAATCGATACATAAAAACGTTGTATTTTTTCAAGTTGTTCCAACTGGCGTGCCATTGTTTATTGCAATTGTGCGTGCAGGTTCACGTGAACGCCAATATTGAATAACTGCAGCATGGCTATCTGGGATGTTATAACTCAAATTGTTGTTTAAGTGGACCGGGTTCAGCAGGATTTTCCTTGATTCTACAATTTTTCTCTCAAACTCATCATCACAGCGAAAGATATTTTCTGATCTATTCCAGCAAACGGAATTTATCTTCAATTTCGATAGTAAACTTGATGTCTGGGTGGAAGTTGTTTAAGTGATTTAAAAATAAATGTGAAGATATTCTATAATGTATTCCCAAATAAGGAATATGTCATCCACGAAACGGATCCAGATTTTAGTTTAAGTGTAGCAGTAGAGTTGGCCTTTTCTTCAAAATCCTGGAAAAACATGTTGGCTATAATTGGAGACAGGGGGGCCCCATTGCTAATCATTTATTTTGTTTATAAATTTTTCTTCAAACTTAAAGTAGCCTGAATTAATACAGGTTCACGTGAACGCCAATATTGAATAACTGCAGCATGGCTACCTGGGATGTTATAACTTAAACTGTTGTTTAAGTGGACCGGGTTCAGCAGGATTTCCACGACACACACACACACACACACACACACACACACACACACACACACACACATATATATATGTGTGTGTGTGTATGTGTGTGTCGTGTATAGATATAATAGATAATAATATATGCATAATTCATAATAAATATATGATTAATATATTAATAATCGTAAAAATATACAAGAAATTATTATTTTCATCTAATTGCAGATTGACCTGTGCACAAGTGATAAATATGAAAAATTTGTAAGTATAATCATTTCTTAAGAACAATGAAAGTTTCTATTTAAGTACATATATTTCCATTCTTTGGGAGTAATATTATGATATGTAATATTATTATTATTATTAGTAGTAGTAGTATATATATTTGGTATATAATATTCTGTAAGTAACTCTGTGTTTACGTGTGGGCGTGTGTTAATATATATGCGAGGGCAAAGTCTATTTGAAATGTATAGATAAGTGATCTCGAAAATAAATATTTATTCGATTTACAATAAACATGGGTACTGATAAAGAATAAACTTAGTTGCTCGGAAACGATAAGCGCGATGCGACTGAAATCATAAGACAGAAACACTTATTATATTCTTTTAGTACTCGACCAACAAGAAATAATAAAGATGGAAGCACTTTCTTGGTAGAGAATTGGTAGTTAAAAGGTGAAGAACGCAATCTTGGATATATAGATTGATTATTGTTGTTGCTATCAGCTCGTTTTTAAATCTAAAGTTGTTTATTAAAAATTTGGTGCAAAATAATAGCAATATATAATCATTATGAAACTTCACATGGAGATTTGCAGATTGCTCCTCAAGTATGATAAATAATCTTCTTTGTTTATTTAAATTTAAAGAATTAAAACGCACACCTTTTTGGGAGAGGAAATATTTTTGCATTACGCAAAGACGTGTTACACACACACACACACACACACACACACACACACACACACACACACACACACACACACACACACACACACACACACACACACACACACACACACACACACACACACACACACACACACACACAGATTGGTCAGTTGTTACGGACTATGCTGTTTGGTTCGATTGAAATCTCCTGTCTCATACGAACGTAACCTGGTTAATTCTTCCCAGGAAATTCACTTGAAAGAGAACTTAATACTATTTGCAATACTCTTACAAGCACAGTACATAATACAGCTACCACTAACTATCCTAGCATAAGCATTTGTCAGACATCTTCTGAGTTTCAATTGCCTATAATAGTCAACTAACTTCGTTTTGTGAAACCTAGTTAATCTTATCGAAGTGGGTTATTCTAATTTTCAGTGTATTATGGCTTAGATGCGAGTGTTCGCAAAACAACCAAACTTGAACAGTTTGCCACTTCTGCGTGATGAGAAATCGCAGTTTCTGGATTGAAAAAAAACTTCCTGCCCCTCTGTATGAGACCGACTAACACAACTTCATAATTGATAAGTCGTTTTCTATGTTCGTCTGTAAGAGACAGAAATCTGAACAGAGATCTTCCCTTGAGAAATTTATCCTGTATCGACTGACCTTCGGAGATTCACGAAAAGCGATAGGAAGGGAAGAAAATGTAAACGTGAGGAGAATGAACAGGATAGAAGAAAATTGGACGTAAAACAAACGAGTAAATCAAAGGAAGTAATAGAATAAATAGAGTAATATAATAATGAAAATATAGGTCAAGAATAAATGCTAAAATAATGAAACTCTAACAGTAAATTTTAAGTAAAATGAATTGAAATTTTTATTCAAACATAATTAATTTATGTTTGAATATAGACCAAAATAAACGAGTTATATGTGTCTGTAGGAAATTCCTCCATGTTAACCACCTTATCTTGGCGAAGATGGTTTCTTTCCTAAATGACTAAGAGGGAGCTAAGTAGTAGAGGGGTCACTTTTAGCAATCAAGATCAAGACACCATAAGGATTTGTGACGTCATTGGCTGATAGGATCAGTGGCATTATTGTGTGATTCGATCAGTGAAGTCATGATCATGGAATGTTTGGAATTTCACTTGGGGCACATCAGTTCAGTGATGTCACATTCTGTCTTTTGGTTCTCGTATGGCATTCAGATCAGGATCATATGTGTCTGTGATGTCACGTTGTGTCGTTTGGTTCGAGTATCGAATTCTGGATAATTGTTTGCATATGGAATTGTCGGTGATAGTTAGAGATAAGATATGGTATCGAATCATTGGAATTTCCGTGGGTGACACATCCATCAATGACGTAAAGTTGTGTCTTTTTTGTGCGAGCGTGTAACACTGGGTAATGGTTTTAGTATGGAATTCTGGAATCTGGTCTTTTGTCCCAAGTTGTCGATGCCGTCACGTTTTGTTCGCGTATGACATTGTGGATAATGATCACAGCCTGGAATTCTTGGATATGGTGGTTTTGCCAATGATGTGAGATGAGCTTTTTGTTCACGTGTGGCATTATGGGGAATGATTAGAGATTGGAATTCTGGGAGGATATTTGCTCAAGTGTTGAGGTCATTGGCTCGAGTGTGGAACCATGGGAAAATATTTGTCAATAGATTGCAGTAGACATTTTCTAAAATAATTTGCTGCCGGATATCAGTGGTGTCCCACCTCACCTGCCATACACACTTTTTTCTCATATAACTCACCTGAATATTTTGATTTGTCTAAAATTTTAAGATCTTAAATTTCATTACTTTTTCTAATTAAATGTTAACTTTATTACAAATTCTAAGCAGAAATTTCACTGAGCAAAAATTAAATAAATAAATAAATTGTATGTGAATTAACTGTGACTTCAAAAAATATATGTGATCTTACATGTGGTCTTACCTAAATTTGCAGCTAAAACACATACACACACACACACACAGACACATTTTTTTTCTTTCATGTGTACATTTTCTAAATTAATTAATTACTGGAAATCAGTGATGTCCTTTTTTTCTCAGTTTTTCTTGTCAGTAGGTTGTAGTTAGACATTTTCTAAAATAAATAACTACTGGATATCAGTGGTATCCCCCCCTCATCCCAATCAAACACACACACATACATTTTTTTTTCTTTCATGTTCACATTTCTAAAATAATTAATTACTGTAATCTCAGTTTTACTGCTTCTATGTCATGTTTAAGATCTTAAAAACTTCATTACTTTTCAAATTAAATATTAACTTTATTGCAAATTCTAAGAAGAATAAATTAAATATGCAGAACACATCAATGACCTTTCTGTCTAGTTATAAATGCAAAAAAAAAAAAAAAAAAAAATACGAGTGCAAATCCCAAATCGTAGTGCCTTCTGTCACACTAAAGTGTGGAAATAACAGAAGAAGATAGCGGTGACTTTACTTTACTTCCTATCCTTGTTTGTCTCATTTCCTTTTAGTCAACACTTACTGCAAAAGATAAATATGGCATTTCTAAAGGAAAAAAAAGCATTTATTTTTGAAGTCACAGTGAATTCACATACACAATTATAAAAATTATAAAAAAAGTAATGAACTTTTTAAGATCATAATTCCTATGGACACACAAATGAATAAACTCTGCCCAGATGATGTCACTAAGTAGACAACACCCACAATCATGGGAAAACATCTCCCTGAGCTCACAGTGCTAATGTTGTAATATTAAGGAAATGGACAGAAACCTATAAGGAACAAGAATCAACTTGAATTCGTTCTTTCAGGCCGCAGATCGTCTTGTGTGTGTGTGTGTGTGTGTGTGTGTGTGTGTGTGTGTGTGTGTGTGTGTGTGTGTGTGTGTGTGTGTGTGTGTGTGTGTGTGTGTGTGTGTGTGTGCTGTACTGTTTTATGTATTCCATAAAGAAAAACGAAAAAAAATGAGCGACCCCAAAACCCTTTGAAAATTTTCTTTCTTCAGGAAAATAGCAAAAGAGACAAATCTTGTGAAATATTTCTAGGTAATTACATATTTGAATTTTTGATTGTGAATATACAGATAACTCTCGTATAACGCAGTACTTATACAATGCGGTTTCAATATAACGCTGTCTACAAATTGTAGATCCCTTGTTTAACGCGGTACTTATACAACGCGGTTTCGATATACGATGGTCTACAAACTATAGTAACCCTTTATCTTTACATATATTTTTCAACGCGCTACTTAAAAATCAAATTTTATCTTCGTCAAATTTGCGTCTACCAGTATCGCGCATGTTGTTATAAGTACCGAATTTATATTAGTGGAAATACCCTTTAGCACAGATGTACGTCAATTGCTTACCGCATAAAGTGTTTATTGTTGAAAATTGCTTTCGCTTTCTGCCAGGAAAGCAGAAACTGTGTTAATCTCAACTGTGTTAATCTCAAGTTGAGCACTTTATTTTCTGGTGAGTTACATATAATATGTAATGCTTTTATTTTTTTAAATTTATTTTTATAGTAATGACCACTTAGAGCTTAGGTTGAAAACGAAAAATTTAATATAGTTGAAAACTAAATTAATGAATTAATTGATAGGAAAGTATATTTAAATGAAAAGGAACTGGTGCAATTAATAGATGCGTCGAACCAAATGGCGGGGAAAGTTCTGCCGAAGATTCTGATTGCGATTAATCCGTTAAAGAATTCAGTTTAAAGAAATTAGCAGAACGATTGAACTTGGCAAGAAAGCTTTTTATGGATAATGATCTCTTAATGGAACGCTCCGGAAAAATCACGAGACAATTGGATATTTGTTTAGCTCCATATTATGAACTTAATAAAAAATGGCAGCATAGTGGTAAGCAAGGTCTTATTACTGACTTCTTGATAACTAAATCAGCTTAAGTGTGCAATGAGAATTGTACAAATTATGTCCAAGAGATTGCAAGTGATGACGACGTCCGGCCACTCATAAAGAAAGAACATCTACGAAATGTTAGTTTTGAAGAGAGAGATGAAGATTAAAATATACACTTTATTTTATTTTGTCTAAAATATTTATGCATTATATACAATGAAGTTTACTTACAATTTATAATTTTTTATAATTTTATACTCAGTATTTGTTTCATAGTTTATGTTTTCTTAATTTACATGAATTATCTTAAATTAAATAAAACTATTTTTTTGTTGGATATGTCATTGTTTATATAATCTTAAAAAATAAACGATTTCGGAACCTATCCCTACTTTTTCTAAATGATCTGAGTGTCGCATAACGCGATTTATATAAGTAGCATTTCTACGGAACATAATATCCGCATTATACGAGGGTTACCTGTACTTGTAAATGATATTTCAGTCAAATAAATGTGCATTTGCAAACTTAAATGAACAAATTAAGGTGTCGTTGACATGTTTTCCGTATTTAAGAACATTCATTCTGCTTAGAAATTGTAATAAAGTTAACATTTAATTAGAAAAGTAGTGATGTTTTTAAGATCTAAAACATGACATAGAAGCAGTAAAATTGATTCCGGTAATTAATTATTTTAGAAAGTATGAACATGAAAGAAAATAAATGTGTGTGTGTTTGATGGGGCATCAGGGGACACCACTGATATCCAGTAATTTATTATTTTAGAAAATGTCTAACTACAACATATCGACAAGAAAACGTGAAAGAAAAAAAATGTATGTGTGGGTGGGGACACCACTGATATCTAGTAGTTAATTATTTTAGAAAATGTCTAACTACAACCTATTGACAAGAAAAACGTGAAAGAAAAAAAAATGTGTGTGTGTGTGTGTGTGTGTGTTTGGGGGACACCGCTGTTATCCAGTAATTAATTATTACTGGATACCAATGGTGTCCCCTAAACACACACACACACACACACACACACACACACACCACACGCAAATGTGAACATGAAAGAAAAAAAATGTGTGTGTGTGTGTGTGTGTGTGTGTGTGTTTGAGCTGCATATTTAAGTAAGTCCATATATATTTTTTGAAGTCACAGACAATGAATTCTCAGAAAATTTATTTATTTATTTATTGCTCAGTTAATCTGCTTTGAATTTGTAATAAAGTTAACATTTAATTAGAAAAAAGTAATGAACTGTAAGATCTTAAAATTTTAGATAAATCAAAATATTCGGATGAGTTATGTATATGAGAAACAAAGTGCGTGTTTGAGGGGGGGGATGAAGGGACACTACTGATATCCAGTAGTTAATTATTTTAGAAATGTTTATTACAATCTATTGACAAATATTTTCCCATAGTTCTACACTCAAGCCAATGACCCCAACACTTGACCAAATATCCTCCCAGAATTCGAATCTCTAATCATTACCCATAATGCCACACGTGAAAAAAACTCATCTCACATCATTGACAAAACCACCACATCCCAGAATTTCAGGCTGTGACCATTGCCTATAATTCCATACAAGAACCAAAGACACAACATGACGTCGATGGCTGATGTTCCACAAGGGATATTCTAAACATTCCATACTCTAAACATCACTCAGAATTCCATACTAAAACCATTATCCGCAATTCGACACTCGAACCAAAGACACCATGTGAGGTCATTGACGGATGTGTCATCCACGGAAATCCAAGGATTCCATACTGTATCTTATCTCTAACCATCAACCCTAATTCCATATGCGAACAGTTACCTAGAATTCCATACTCGAACCAAAAGACACAATGTGACGTCACAGAGAGATATGATCCCGATCTTATATCTAACCTTCACCCACAACGCCATACGTGGACGATTACCTTGAATTCCACATTCGAACCATTACCCAGAATGCCATACGTGAACCAAAAGACACAACCTGACGTCACTGACAGATGTGTCCCCCAGCGAAATTCTAAACATTCCATACTCATGATATCGCTGATCGAATCACACAATAACGTCACTGATCTTATTAGCCAATGGCATCACGAATCCTTATGTTATCTTGATCTTTTTCAAAGTGACCCCTCTACTACTGAGCTATTATGAGTGAGTTTAAGATAAACATAAGAGTGAATTTAAGTTGGTAATAAAATACCGTACTCAGAATGGGTCAAATTGGATAACCATTGGAGAGTAGACCTAGTCCTTACTCACAAAGGTAGCTAACCAATTCTCTTACCGGCTCAACCCTTGTCTAGGATGAGAACCGCCATTTTACTGGCTTAAGCACAGGTCCAATCGTGAAAATTTTGCTACAGATTGCAACTTCAATGGTCTTAAAAAGAAAAAGATTACCTAACGAAACCAAAGTAATATCTTTACAAAAATAAACATAAGTTCACTGGTCATAACAAAATGCAAAGTTTAAGATTAATAATTAGTGATCATGCAGTATAGGTTGCTGTTGTGATAACGGATTGTACAGATTTGCGTGTTTGCCACCTGATCATTGAAGTAGCATAAATAGATAAGGCATCTTTTAATATGAATATTAGTACTCTAGTGTTTTATAATGCATCTTAATATTGTTTATGAAATTCGATGAAAGTTAATACGTTAATTCCATTTTTATATTCTAAGACTACTTTGTTTTCAAAATAACCATTCACTATTTTATGTAATATCTTTGTTGATATTTCAGGATCCTGAAGGGACACAAGAAGTACATCAACCGGAATTAATAGTAAGTTACTATCCTCCTACTTAAACAAACATGTATACACTTATCTCTGGTTTTCCTAATCAGTTTCAAGAAATAAACTGGATTTAAAGGTACACAAAGCACTTAACCAGGTCAATTTTCCCTCATGTTTTTTAGCAGAATGTTATGCTAACACTTAGCGCTCTGTAGTATTTCTCTTTTTAATTAATATTATCGATTATAAATTACTACTAATGGACTCAATTTAATGTTAAAATGATACAATTAGTTAAATAATATTAGGAAAATAATATATAATAAAATGGTCAATTTTCTTCTTATGTCAAAGTAAGTTAATTGACTTAAAATAATACAGATTGCTTGATACTTAGCGCACGAATTGAATGACTTTATTATTAAGTATGAAGCAGCTTAATTAATTTCTTCATTAATTAATACTCTTCTATAGCGATTTAATACATATTTATATCTGTTTATCATGAAATCCAAATAATTCGTTTTAAATTGCAGTTTTTATAAATGACCTTTGCATTTCTAGCAGACTCGAGAATGCATTTCAGAATTATTGCTTCTTTCGGAATTTACTAATAATTATTTTTCTATTATTTCTTTATATGTGTGTGTGTGTGTGTGTGTGTGTGTGTGTGTGTGTGTGTGTGTGTGTGTGTGTGTGTGTGTGTGTGTGTGTGTGTGTGTGTGTGTGTGTGTGTGTATCTCTTAAAGGAAATAGTGTGTGACTAATAAAACGAAATTTGAAACGGTCCAAATACATCCGAGTATATAGTTATTGGTTATATTTTATTCACCATCACTTTCTGACATTAGCCGCCTTCTTTTGTGCGAGACTGGAGTTAAATCACTTCCATCACTTGAAACACTTTGGCCTTCCTGTTCGTACCGCAATGGCGAAACGTTTTCTTCAATAAAAGGAACTAAATTAGCACTATTATCCAATAATTCTGAAGGTTGATTTTTTTCTTACGACGAGCTCTAATTAATCGTTGAGATCCTGTTTTGACTAGATATTTGTATAATTCTTCATATGACATCATACATGACTTGAGGTCAAGTTTAGACTGTCTGTTCAGCTCGTTCAGTACTTGGATCATGTGTAAGAAAATGACTGCAATTTTACTAGCAACTTGAAGCTCTTATTTAATGAATACTGCAGTGAGTAGAATATCTTCATAATCAGAATCATCACTTTTTTTCTTTTTCATCAAGATTCTCAAGGACAGCTTCCGTTATTTTGTCATCACTAGCCTTGTTAACCATCAATTCTTTAATATCTGCAGACGAAAAGTCATCAATTCCTGCCCCCCCCCAACTGCATGTGGTAATCTGCGCTCTCCGGAAGCATTGCTGCAAAATAATAGTCACACGATCCTTAGCTGCTTTAAAGCTACCAACACGCTTTTGTGATTTCGCTTTATATCCGTATTTGCTGGCGTATAAGACACACCGGCCTGTAAGACGCACCCACTTTTTTGTACACCTTTTTTAGGAAAAAAACTTTATTACTGAATATTATAATCAATTTACAGTATTTCAAATATAAAGTAATAAGTAGGTCTACTTTCAACAAATACCTAATTTAACTTGGAAAGAGTACCCACCTTTTAATCTTCGTCGTCAAAACCCAGAAATTTACGTCCAGAGCTGAATGAGGAGACACATGAAACCTCTTCTAAATCAGAATCTGAGTCCACATACAACAAATTGTCCTCTGTACCATCCAGTGCATTACTAACGCCACATTTCTTAAATGATGTAACCACTGTCTCAGTTTTCACAGCATCCTATGAAGCTTTGATCCATTCACAAACTTGCGAAATGCTAGGCCACTTCCTTCTTCTCAATGGCGTAATTTCAAATTCTGAAGACTGCATCCAGCTGTTCTATTTCTCCATCATAAATCCCTTAAAGGGTTTATTAATACAGACATCAAAAGGTTGAAGCTGACGCGTTAGTCCTCCTGGAATTACATCTAACTGAGTTTTCAATTCCTTGAGTTTATTTTTAACATCTTCTGTTCTGTGAGAACGAAACTGATCCCATACTAACAGGGCAGGCTTCTTCAACAGTCTGCCAAGGTGCCTAGACCAAATTTTATCTATCCATGACTGGAATGCTCTCGCACACCGCAAGGAAGGAAGAGAAATCCGTAACTCGGAACAGATACAATTTCCAGAAATGAAAGTAATAAAAAACTGCGTATCGGCGTATAAGACGCACCCTGTTTTTCAGGCCTATTTTCAAAGAAAATAAGTGCGTCTTATACGCCGGCAAATACTGTAAGTTCTACTTGGCATTTGTCTACATTCTGTATCGTGGAGTCATCCCTGATATTTAAAATATAGAGGGGAAGTCCCAAAATTGAAGTTCATGTACATGTCTACCAGAGATAATTATAATGGAAATACCCTTTTTAACAGAACTGAATTCAAACAGAAATTTTAAAAATAAAGCCATTTGAACCATGTTAAATCAAAATATACAGTGCAAAAATAGAATTGCTTTTGTTTTTTAAACTGTTTTAATTCGAAATCGTGTAAAAAAAGCAGTGTGAAAAGAGAGCTAATTTAATTCATCACCTATCTATTGATATACAAATCGGCACTTAAGTGTTATTTACTATGAATGTTTTTCATGTAAACAAATTATAAAACCGTCTCAAAGAAAGAGAAAAAAGTTCTCTCTCTCTCTCTCTCTCTCTCTCTCTCTCTTTCTATTTATTTATCTTCATGTACGTTTATTTGTTTGATTACTTTCTTCTTAACATAATATTTATTTATCTATTTAAACGTCTTGAAAAATATTTCATTTATTTTTATTTTACACGCATTTCTTCTCCGTTTTATTTTCTTTCAGAATTGCACCAATTCCCTGTTCTCGCGTCATTTCCCAGGATATCATGCAGAGTGAAATGAATTCAACTTTAGAATCAAGGAGGAAGATGTTCCGAATCCAAGACAACTGAATGAAATAATTCAAAGGGATCGATTCATCCAAAAATCAGACAAATAAATGCAACAGTTCTAGACAAATGGAATTTGTTATGTTTTCAAATGATATAATGGTGTTATTCCAAAATAAAATGTCACGTTTGTAAATAAAGAATTAGTAGTTTCCAATTTCATGCTTTCTGCGTCTCACTGGAATAGTTCCGAAATATTCAAAGAAAATTATAGCAATAATAAATCCATAAGTCATTTCTTGTTTTCTAATATTTACCTGCTCTGACATTTCTAGTAATTTTATTCATGTATATTTTGCAAATTTGTAGGAATAGTACTGGATATTGATATGCATTATTGCTTAATTAATTTAAAAAATAAAATTAAAAGGTTTCAAGTGCAATTTGAAATTTGTTTCCTGGTATGAATTGTCTTAATTACACAACATGAAAGCAAACGTCTAATCTGCTATAAAATGGAAATAAAACTAAGTGACTTACCACAATGCCTTTACATTGTGGAATCCACCAATTTTATTTTACTTCTGTTGGTATTTACTTTCCTAACGTACATAATAATAAAGATTCCATAAAGTTATACTAGAAAAACGTTGTATATTCCATTCTCCTGCTATAGGACATTTTTAGTAAGATTTAGTCGTTCGTAGGCACAGGCAAGTAAGTTCATTCAAAAAGTAGGTTCCCTGAACCTCTGTAGCGCAATTGGAAGAACGACGGTGCGTTACGACCTTCGATTGGAAAAGGACCTAAGTGTTCGATTCTCGGAGGAAACGTTATATGGAATTTTTCAATTGAAGGTGAGTTAATCGATCTCATATGGGGGTAGCAGGTTTTTTTCCTCCTGGAAACGCGGGGTTTTTAATCTCTCATACAGACAAATCGGCCCTTCAAAACACACGCAATTTACAGACAAAAAAAATAGTAGTGGTGGTGGTGTTGGGCAATAAATGGCATTAATGTAGATGATGATGGAAATATAGGTTTGGTGTAGTTATTGGTGGAGCGATAGAGACGGAGAGTTCTAGAGAAGGTGTGCTCCCCCTCTGAGACTCCTTGAAGGTATCAAGAAAGAAAGAAAGAAAGAAAGAAATAATATATATCTCAAAAAAAAAATGCTAAACTCACACCACCTCAGAAAGACAGTAATATGTACTAACTTTAGGAATGGAGGTTGCAGGCGCTGTCTGTCGTAATTTCTCGTTATCCTTTCCCCCCCCCCCCAAAAAAAAAATCTACAAATATCCGGTAGCAATGAACGTTACTACCACTCACAACTATGAGTGTAAAAGCCTTTTATTACTTATTTATACATAAATCTGAACTTCAGTTTTAATTTATATGCGTGGTTCGTCCTTTAAACGTAAGCTATAAAATTTTCTCAAGGAAGGAAAACTGTTCCTTGTCTCTCTCTCTCGCTCTCGTTCTTTCTGTTTATCTCTCTCAATGTATATGTACATTAAAATGATGAATAAATGCGATATTTATTCATCATTTTAACACTCAAATATATTTCATTCATTTACTTTATATGTATAAATTGTAACATCGATAACATATTCACAAGACACTTACTTTAGAGGTAATAATCACGTTTCTCTGATAGATGTTTAAATTTACTTATCAAATGTTTCTTCTTTCGCTAGCAACATGAAAGACATTGCTATTGCGATTTTACAGATGTGCCCAGGCTTACTATAATACACACTGAAATGAATTCTAGTAAATTAGTTGTGGAGAGTGGAAGGCTATGACGTTAATATAATACGGATTAAAAGGATAAACCATCAGTTTGCATTTCAAATCTGAGAAAAACTTTCTGCTGAGTAATATGTTGTTGTTGTTAAACTCTAATTGTTAGTAATTAAAGAAAGAGACTTGAAGGTTTCACTTCGGAATTTTAATAGACGGTATTATAATCCAGTAATTACTTTATTGCCAAAATGACTGCATTTGAAGCTTAAAACCTTATCAGAATTAATGAATATGATCATTTATGATTATCTGTAACTTCACAATAAGTTGGTTTAATTACGCAATTCGAAATATTCCAATTAAATGTATTTAACAATAAATTGAGAGCTCAGTTTGTTGACCTCAGAAATAATTTATGCATTAGTGAGTATTGTCTAAATTTTCCGTCGAAGCTGTCTGATTTTAAACAAGTTAAAAATTACTTTGGCGATTTTGATGCAAACAAAGTACGATGAATCAAGAAGATAGTAGAACAAAATCATGACTGAAAAATTTTCTTCGGAACATTTAGAAGAAGAAACAGAATATTAGCAAAAAAGAAAAGAGCTGCAAAAGAAGGAGCGAGACAAGACAGAATCACAGGGTCTCTAGCATAATTTTATCAACAAATAATAAAACGAGAGCTATATATATATAAGCTCTCGCTTTATTTAAGCTCTACCCAACACGCGCACACACAGAAAAATTTAACAGTAAATGTTATACCTATATCAATTATAAGAAACAATGAAATAAAGACACTTTTCTGATAAAATAACTCGTCTTATTGATAACAGATATTGTATTCTTATATCAAGTTTAGTTCATTGGAGAGCAACCCACACCTCATTAAACAGACAAAACTTGAAATATTCAGGTTTTTGTCTGCCACACTGCACCTAAAGAGCACTTTTTCACGATTACTCTTGCATAATTAGTTTGCTAAAATCAACGCTGGACAACGCAGATAAAGATTTTAAGAAATACATCATTAACGACTGATTCAACATTTTTCGAAACAAGTTATTTGAAAATTTCTGGAAAAAAAAAAAAAATATATATATATATATATATATACATCAGAACTCTGATGATGAATGAGGTTAATTAGAAATATCGCTATCAGAAGGCGCCAGAGGACAGTGTTCTGATTTCTACTCTGGCTATTAAACTTCTTGAGACAGCATTAACAGTCGAATCAAATTTCCACTTGCTCTAACACACGGGATATAAGCTGGATATGATCAATGTGGCACATTTTTCCTTAGAAGTTTTCAAGAAAATTAAATTTCTTGTCGGTTTTGTTTCAGTAATATGATGGCCTATTTTTAAGAACAATGATATTCTCTTCCCCTACTATGTCTATTTAATGCCATAATGTGACAATAGGTTTGAAATTGTTGGACTTCTTATTTGATTTAGTGGGAATGCAAGGAAGTATTTCATGATTTGAAATTAATTAATTATAGAAATTAAAAATATATTATTAAAAATGGGATCTGTGTAAGTATATGAGTGCATGAATGCTGCTAACGCTTCTCCCGGTTTTATAGTTTTAAAATAGATTTAATTAAGGTTTTTAATTTAAAAGTGATGTGCGATGATATGTATATTTCATCGAAATCGGCTAAGTAGATTCCAAATTTTGTATGCTGAAAGTCTTAAACAAAGAGGACTGTGATCATCAACGAGCAATAACAATCAGGAGAAGAAAGTCCAAAGGTCACCGAGACATCGAAGTTCACTAATTAAATGTCCTGTAACAAGTGTACCAAACCATTAAGGATTAAGGGGATGTGACACATTGCATCCTAAATATACACATGGCAAAATTAAGAAAAAAAATTCGCAGAGTATTAATATTACTTACAGTACAATAACGAGAAGATTCAAGAACTTCAAATAACTAATTGAGACATAAAGACGAAATAGCGACAGAAGCGCAAGAAAACCTCAAGCGCCAAAAATGAATTTCGGAAAGAGGTAAACACCCTCTAGTGCCAAATCGAGCATATACTAGAAAAATAACAAAAAAAGAACTTCAAATAGAGGGAATACACATAGAAGTTTTAAGCAATATAATGCAACTGATTGGCACCAAAATTGGCATTGAAGTCACAAACCACACATCGCGTCTGTTTACCGAGGCCCACAAACAAAACAAAATCATCACCCATCAATGCTCATTTTAGTAGCAGACCTCTGAGAGACTGCATTATTGCAGCAAGCAAGAAAACAAGACCAACGATCCATCCTGTCTGACAAAAAACTCCTCCCAATACCAATCTATATCTGAACACTGGACTCAATGCAAGGAAACCAAAAATAGAGGAAGAATACTACGAGTTCCTATGGACTAGGAATTCACAGATGTTTATGAGACAATATAAACACCCGAGTTTATATAATTGAATGAGACATTCGTAATCTACAATATAAAATACATTAGCATTCCCCATCCTTAAGAACAAGATTTAAAATTACTTTAAAAACTGTATCATGGAGATGCCAAATCTAGGCGAATATACAGTCAGAAAATATGAACTTCAAAGTCTTTGAAGAAATGGTGGACAACGTTTCCTCCAATTCCAAATTCACTGTCATACACATAAACATAAGAAGTATAAAGAAACACTGGTTTACATTGAATACGCTGCTTGACAAACATAGATGCGCTAATAATAACCGAAGTTGCCATAAATGACACAGAAACTTACGCGTACAATATTAATGATTACCAGATCTACAACGTACGTTAGACCAAACAAAAGAGGAGGTAGCATCGTGGTATTCATCAAAGAAAAATACAGTGTGACAGTAAAGCAAACTCATTTCGAACATTTGGAAACACTGATTTCGGAAATCAAAAATAGCGACAAATATAGCGTCAAATACACAATAATACAGAGACTCCAAGATAATAATCCACTCAGTTTTTGCATGAATTAGAATCATGGATAAGCGGCATTGAACCCTGTACAGCAAATAGGTTCATCCTAATAGGAGCATAAATACCCTTGTCTACGATTCTTCACCAACTAACACATGCCTTGATATACTAAGACAGTAAAACATAAATCCTACCATAAACTCTTCAACAGGAGAAGAAATATTCAGCAATTCACTAACACAATCATCCATTGACCATATCAACATACGGGCTCCCATCCATACATATACATCATCAGTAATTAAATTCAAAATTGCCGATCATTACTTTTTCTCAATTTCGTTTCATTTTGTCACCTTTCCTGCCTCCCAACACCACAAAACTCAACAAAACTCGATCAGTTTAAGGAGCATTGTTGACAACGTTATAACGATACAGAATGAAATTGCCTACTTAAAATAACTGATTCTGTAACTTTACATGAGAACTCCCAACTAATGTCAGAAATATACAAAAAAGGAAGATTTTATCGCAAAAAGCTTTGGTCAGGATATGAACCAAGAGGAATTACCAGACCTATTCAACTACTCCTTCATAAACAATATCATCCAACTCAAGAAAGATACCCTACCAACGATCAACAAAAAATTAAAAGCACAATGTCCACAGCAAAATATAGATTTTCCACTACTAACAAAACAGGAACTGAAGGAGGCGCTCTTACAGCTAAAAACAAAGACCACTCCAGTAATAGACAAAATTAGACTCACACACCTTTTACTTAACTTTCGACAAACAAATCCTATACTTCTAAAACTAGTAAACATAATATTTGACCCTGATATTATTCCAGAGAAATTACAAAATGCGATAATCACGCTAATTTACAAACGTGGCAAATGAAATGCTACACAGAACTACAGACCTATAGCTAACTTACCAGTCATCTGCAAAATCCTTGAAAAAATAACACACACACGCACGCACACACACCAGCCTACAGACATGTCTACAAAAGAACAGCATTAACTCACAAAACCAATACGGTTTCCAGAAAACAAAAAGCACCTGCACCTTAGTAGAAGATATTGGCGATGCCAAAAACATAGCTCTCAATAAAAACAAGTTTGCTGTCTTTATATTTATTGACTTAACTAAAGTGTTTGATAACTTGAACATGATATACTGCTGATGAATCTTCATTCAGCCGGAATAAGACGAACACTGCATATTTTGTTCAGGAACTATATCTCAAAGAACACGTCATAAAAATAGGCACACATTACAGTCGGCATATACAGATAAAACACATAAGTCCCACAAAACATTATATTATCTCGTACTCTGTTCAACATATACATTAACGACATTCACAACTTGACCACCCGAAGTAAAATATAGTAATACGCAGACGACCGCGCTACTAGCAGTCCACAAAGACATCAATACCACTCTATCCAAAACACAACCCGGCCTAAATGAAATCTCAACTTACTTCCACAAAAACTCAATTATAATGAATAGCACCAAAACGCACATGTTAATTATACCTAATCCGAGAGGCATGTGCCCCACACCACTATCGCTACACAGTCACAAATGCTGGGGCATTAACAACAAAAAAAAAGCTGTCAATGACCCGAAATCACTTGTAACTCATGCAAATTATCTTGGTCTTTACATAGATTGCCTCCACAAATGGTCAGAACATATAGAATATTTACACTAACCTCCGCAACATTGCAGCAAAAGTTTTGCAAATGCAATTACATCGAACGCATTCTGCTCAGACTACAAACTTAGCAGATTACAATGGTTGCAAAATAAAATGGTAAAGTGAAATTCTTATGCCACTGCACAGTCATGTTAAAACATAGTGGCAGTCCAACCTACAGGGTAACCAGAACAACGTATCAGATAACAAACCACAGCCAACAAACTACATAACATATATGTATAATAATCACTACGGAAAAGCCATTCGAAACTTCTACATATCTGACATGATAAACTGCCGTTCATCGATAGATATAGAGGGACCTACAGATAGCTGAAACAGGCGTTATATAAAATACAGGGAGAATGAAAATTGGAGAAATTACTCTCTCTCTCTCTCTCTCTCTCGTACACACACACACGCGTATACATCTCCCCTACACACAACCCTATAACAAATCCCTCCCAAAAACCACTAGAAGGACACAAACACGCCATATCAAAATTCAATTATTATTATGAAAAGTGAAAGGAATGCATTTAGTATTATTTATTGCATGTTATTAAAAAAAGAACTAATTCTTAATATCAATTGGGAATAAAAATTAATTATACGTGTTATACGATGTGTTATATTAATGTTGTAAAATGAAAATATAAATGATAAAATGGAAAAAGCTGTTTAACTATTTTAATTTGAAACTGTAATTATTTTTTATGTTAGGATTACTATTAATTTTAACATTAATTATAGTATTTCATTGTCCTAATCATAATAATTTGAATAACATGTAACAAATTGTATCCTACACCCTACATTCATGTAATTTCTTTGAAAGATAATTAAGTGTTAAAAATAGAGTTAAGTATAGAGAAAACTTAATTTCTACAATAAAAAACGGTAGAGAGCCTGTGTAGCTCAGTGGATGTGGCGTTTGCATACCACCGCGCTTGGCCGCACGAAGGAAGTCTTGGTTTCGAGTCTAGTCGGCGACTAGAGGAAATTTTTCTAACCGTTTTATCGACCGGTTCCCGAGTTAGTCGATCTCTGGCACGGACAAGTAGGTTTTTCCTCCCGGAAACTCGGGTTTTTCGTCCTGTAAACTCAAGAAAATCGACCGTAGAACCCACATTATTTCAGACATTAAATATTTTGTGTTAGGGTTAGGTACCACGAGATGGCGGCACATTTGAGCCGTCTCTCTTCACTGCGTACCGCTTAATTAGTGATAGCCTTGGGCCATCTGTCTCTGATTGGGTACCAGTGGAGATTGAACTGCCCACTCAGTCTCCAAAAGTTAGATAGGGCTAAATGGCCTCGCCTACTCCCGTATAAACGGGAATAAAAAGGCGTTAGCTGATTTTTTTTTTTTTTATAAAACGGTAAATTTGGCATTCTCTCTCTTTTTTTCTTGAAATTTTCAAATCTTCCTTTCTTTGAATTTATGTATCTGAATGACTGAAGTAAATATGATTCAGATACGAACGCCGAAAAAAAAAAAAAACACAATAAATGGAATAACTCAGAAAAAAATGCTACAAAATAATTTATGAAACTTTGTAAATAATCGAAAATACGGTTCATTTTTGTAATGACTGTGTGGAATTATTATAATTCCGCACAATCTTTGAAACTTGAACGATTTTCAAAATAATATTTAATAAAGTCATATCTCGCGTCTTTCCATCTTCATCAAAATAATAATAAATTTGAACTTAATAAACATTTTTCTCGTTTCATAGAAGAAAAGGGGATCGCTGCTAATGAAGTAAACGTAATCTTCATTTCTTTAAGCCAGAGCGAACAAACAATTAGAGATAAAAGTGGAAAAATTATGACTAAATCGATTATAGGAAGTCGGTCTTAATGACTATCTTCAAATGGAAACACTAACTTTGGCTTCCTCTTAAATTGAAAAAAAATAAAAAAAAAATAAATAAAAACAGAAATAAACAAAAGACTTTTGCAGATAATAATTATTTCCTACAATTTAAAATATGTATAATATAACCGATATTCAATAAACATGATATGATTCATAATCCTTTTTCATAAATTCTGCTTTTATTAATCTTTCTCGGATCTAATGAACTCATATATTTACAAAGGAAGAAATGCCCGTTCTTTCACCCACCAGGTCTTATGAAACGAACTGATTTACATCATTTGGTCTAGAATTTCTTTTTTTTTTTTTCTTCGAATAGCTTCATACACTGTTATGTTCATCATGTGACCGGCAATTCTTAGTCTCATATTAGCTATAATAATTTTCCAGGAACACTCACAGTATGTTTATGTTTATAAACAATTCTTACTTCCTGATTCACTAGATTTTTTCAAAAAATAATTATTTATTTTTCATTTTTAATTGTAATCTATTTAAATCGGCCTGTGTGCTTTAATATGTGCTACAGCGATCTACATTTCAATGTTTCAGATCTAAAAACATCATAAACATTAATAGGCGAATGCAGTATAATTAGTGGGGACTCGTGGCTTGAAATCGTTGAGGTGATGTAACTTTCGAAATATACATACACACTGTTAAGTACAGTGTATACGTGTTTGGATAAAATATCGAAATTATGATAAAAAAAATTAAACATGAAAAAATATTGTTTATTATCGATAAAATTATACTGTTTGGTATAATTTAAAATAATCAAAAATAAAACATGTTCTTCTTGTTTTGTTTAATGAAAACATATTGTTTATTTTCGATAAAATTGTACAGTTTGGTATAATTCAAAATGACTTAAAAATAAAATCTATTATCATAAACCCCAAATAATGTTCTAAAATAAAAACTATAACAAATGTTATGTCTTTAATTGTAATGTTCAAATATTTAAAGAGACAAACTAAACACGAGAAGCATTACGAACACTCTACTACTAGCGCGAACTGCATATAAAGAACAGTGGAACTGCGAGACCGACAGTGCCGCATTGCGCTAATAGCTCGCATTTCACTATGACGTGCATATGCTTGCGTATAGCAGTATGACAGTGTGGTCAACACAGTGCTGCTGGCGTCCTTCGCCTCCTAAGTGCTACAAGATGGATTTTTATTATTTTTTATACAAAATAAGAGAATTGTATAGGATTGTCGATGATAAAATTAAATATTTCAAGCAAATATAAATAAATTAATAAATATACTTATATATCGAGAAAAATGGCGGTGCTGCAGTTCCACAGTGGCTATACAGGAGCCGCCCCTGAGTATAATAAACACATAAAAGCTTACGAATAGATCAGAATTAAAAGTTATAGTTAGAAGACAAAGTAACATCAATCTCACTCTCAAACAAGAAAGGACATGAGAGTAAAAACAATAGTTTGTTCAAACAGTTCATATAATCTGACTGAAGAAGACCAAAAATGAATTTAGACAATCTTTTTTATTAAGAATTTCCAATTCCAAAGTGCATTGATATCTGTTCGAAAATCTGAAATGAAATTAAATGTTTCATCGTTCAGTCTTTGTTTTTTTTTCGTGCAATCAGTCAACAGAGAAAGAAACGGTTTATAAAAATTTCCACACTAGTATAACTTTGAATTTACTTAACCACGCTTGCATGCTTGTAGCTTGTACCCACGTGCCTGCTTGTCGTTTCGGTTTGCGTAAATTATTATTGCTTTCTTTCCAAGAAATTCAATGCTAAAATATCATTTCACTATTTTTTTAAATTAATAAAGCTTGAAACTTCCTCTAAGACACGGTAGTATATTTCATTGAATCGTTATCTGGTAGGTGGCGTAACTGTTTCTGCTGATGTTGGTATATGCAGTATATGATGAAATCTGTGTGCGTGCGTGTGTCTTGGTTTCTTGGAAAGTTCTCCGAGATAACCTTTGAGAGGTTAACAGACGTGGTTTATAATCGCGCATTGCTTGTTAGAACGCGCCATTTCTTTTGCAGTTAACAGTTTCTTAATAAGTACTACTACGAAAAGTATTTAAACGTTTTTAATTTCTAATTGTATTTACGGGAATTAAATGAAAATGCATTTCGCCCTGTTAATGGTATTTGTTACTTCGGCTTGTATTTTAGACAGATCGGTGAGTCAAGAATCAGGCGCAGCTAACCCAATGCAAATATTTTGCGGTAAGTTTTACATCATTACATATTACTGATATTTTAGAATTTTCAAAACGATAAAACTGTGGTATATTTTTAAACTGTTACTCCAGAGTAGCATATTTCTACACCTCGTTAGCACAACTTTGATTAATTTATATTTTTTTTCAATCGTTTGAACAATTTAGATATCGTTTTTGACAACACTGAAACAATGGTTTTAATGCACTGTTTCCATAATATTTCATGGATAAATTAAAAGTAATTTAATATAATCAACAGATTGTAAGAATCATCTATAATCGTTATTAAAATAATGGTAACACCAGGAACGGTGAAATTCTCAGAATGAGCGGTATCTATGATTTGTTTTCTCCTGACATCATTTAGTATCATATTCCTGAAATGCTTCTCGATTATTAATATACAAATTCGGAATTTAGGATCCTAACGTAACCCTTTTCACCCATTTCAATTTTTATTTCAATCAGATATCCTAATTAGTAAACTATTTTTTTTTAAAATTTCATTCGCATTAATGCTTTTTAAATTTTTTTTCATGTATATCAGGAGAGCTAAAAAGTTCTGATAAACTGCTAGAACAAAAATAGACCAATTTGTGAAACAAGGGAAAGACTTTTTTTTTTTCAGAGGGTTGCAAATGATGCAACAGCATCATTTGCAACGCTAAGACTTTCAAGTGCCGCCATCTCGTGTTACCTAAAGCTAACACAATATTTTTAATATTTGAAAATAATGTGGGTTCGACGATCGATTTTTCTGAGTTTACGGGACGAAAAACCTGAATTTCCAGGAGAAATATTCGCTTACCGTGCCAGAGATTGAATAACTCGGGAACCGGTCAAAAAATGCTTGGAAAAAGACTATAGGAAGATTCTAGTGGTTGATCTTTCTTCTAGCGGTTCAGAGCGGAGGAGTGTAATCCCCATTTCCAATGAGTTACACAGGAGCTTACACCCTCGTATATTTTACTATTTGTCTTAATCATATGTCTTAATCATATGATATGACGTTTATTCTAATTTATTTTATTTCCATTTCAGGTGCCATGAAATGGAAATAAAACTACCCGAAATGAATAATTTATTTTCTGATAAGAATAATGTCTTACATTGTATTTCAATATGCAGTACCAAATACTTTGCATCGAAGTCTTATCAATTTTAATTTCCTTCTGTTATATTAAAAATTAAAGGGTTTGAAGTTCTCTTCGTTCCTGTTGAAGGTAGTAGACAAAACTGTCGCTTTTCTCATAGTTCTTGATATTAGTCTCTCAATATCTTCTGTTTGCTTCGCTAATGTAACATCTTATAACGCTGAGGTAACGAGCCAAATCTTTACCTGATCATAAGAGGCCGAAAGAGCTGAATAAGAAACGCTTAGATTAGATAGAAAAATCTAATCTAAGAGTTTTATGCTGAATATAGAAAACTATAAAAGTTTGGCGAGTCCAAGCGTAAACCAACAAGTGGTACATGCTGGGGCAACTCGTAGTAAAGGTGGAGTAAGCTCCGATCTCTGTCCTTAGTATTTTCCCATAATGTACAACACATCTCCTAGGAGATGTATGCTGTTATATATTATGGGAGAAGGTCACTACGAGACCGATTTCGACCTTTTTTGAGGTCTCATCAGTGAGTAGGTAGACGTATATGTAAATACCAACGTTGCAATAATACAAAGATTATATCTTTACTGTACGAGTCGCCAAAAGGTGCGCTAATAAATTACTGATGAGACCTCAAAAAAGGTCAAAATCGCTCTGGGTAGTGACCTTCTCCCATAATGTATAACAGTATACATCTCCTAGGATATGTGTTTTACATTATGGGAAAATACTAAGGACAGAGATCGGAGCTTACTCCACCTTTACTACGAGTTGCCCCAGCATGTACCACTTGTTGCCTTACGCTTGGACTCGAAGACCTTTTATAATTTTCTATATTCGGCATGAAACTCTTAGATTAGATTTTCTATATATGAGTTTCTTATTCGGCTAAGAAATGATGTTGGATTCAATATCCACTTAATTTGAGTAAATGTTATAAGGCATAAATGCACTACAATTTTCAAGGTCAGTCAGTGCTACAAATGTTAGGCCTTTTGATACAAATTAATTTATTATTAATAATTATTAATTATCAAAATAAAAGGAGATAAAATAAATAATTTTCATCTCTTATTTATTTATATGCTTAAAATTTTTCACTGTACTTCTGTTTTAAATAAATATATCTCCTTAAGCGTATTTTACAACCGGACTAGCGAAAAAGTTTGCTTTTACAAGCGAACTTTAACCCCTTGTCTAGATTAGGAGAATCTTGTCATTTCTAAGTCTTTTGTTAAAATAAACAAGCTTTTTTATATACTTTATTATGCTAAACTGTATGAAATAAAAATATGATTCATACCTAAACGAAGATTTGAATATCAGAACGTAATATGGTGGCATTTTCTATTTCACAGTTAAAAAAGCTTTCACTCCAATTCTATATTCAAGAAATATTTTAATTTTAACAACAAAACTATCATTCGTAAATTTTTATCAAAGAAAAAGTATTAATTATTTATTACCAACTTATTTCTTTCACTGGTATAAAATAACCTGTTATACTACATATATTAATATTTTAAAATATGAATTTAGTTCCACCATTCATGTTATAATTGTATGACTGTATTACTCTCTTTAGGTCAGTCACATCTAGTAAAAGTAGATGTAACTCGAAAACCAACTGTTCATATAATTTTTTTTATTATTATTAAATAACAATTGCATATTTTCCTAAGCATGTTAATGGTTTCGCATCATCTGCTACTCAAACACTTCAAAAATCTCCAAAACACACAGAAATTCGCCTCAGCTGTCTGTTGTTGGCTGCAGAGAAAATATGTTACTTAATTGTTATTGATTTTTTTGTATGTGGTGTTGACGTTTCACTATGCTGTTTAAAGATTTTAAATTCATCATTTCAGGCAATGCTGAAGTTAGGAACGATCTTGCCAAGTGTTTCAAGCTCATGAGAGGTTCGGTAAGTAACTAAATAATAATCTAAAAAAAATTCTAAAATCCTTTTAATCTGTGTTACACTTTGTTCTATGAAAAATCATAAAATGTTAATTGATTTCGATGTTATGGCCAGCAATTCCGATCATATCGAAGTACTAGAAAAGATTCTCTTTTACTTCTCCCACATGTTGATGATTATCTTTTTTAACTAAGCGAAAAATATCTGTGATATTTAACTCTTCACTTCGTTCAGGTTTACTAGTAACAGATTCTGATCGATTTCATAACTATTGCATTTTCCCAACGACCAGTTGAACAGGATTAGAAGGATAAATTGGTGAAGTAGTACAATCTGTTCTAAATATAGATTGATAATTTTTGCTTTTAATATACCCGCTTGTCTTCAGCTCATTAGTTACATGATGTAGCGTGTTACATCATGTAACTGATGACAACAATTTTGGGAATAGGCAAGGACAGCATTACCAACTGGTTCGTTTTTTTGTTATACGTTGACCTTTTATAAAATTTCGGTTATGAACTTTAATTTTCAAATCAGATTAAGTTGGAAGCGTTGAAATCAATGTTCTTTCCACCATACTGTCTCTGAAAGTAGGAATTCTTATAGCAAGAAAGAAAATCTTGAATTTCCTGTTCCATTTATGTATTATAGGGAATTGATTCCTGCTTGATGAGGTTATGAATTTCATATGGGAATTCTCCAGGAGTTAGTTCAATTGCCTTATAAATTAAATAACTGAAAACAAAATCTCCTGCTCAGGAATAACGAATTTCGCAGAAGCATCGATTGCTCTTTAAACACCCGTATATGAAATGCTTCATTAGCGTTTCAAGAGGAAAGGGTGTATCATATTTCTAAGTAAATTTCTGAACGCTGTAATGTGACAGGAAGCGTTACTTCCTTTCTTAAAAATTGTCGTTTGTTGAATAGTAGGTGTTGATATAGTCTAAGATATATACTATCAAACTACAACAAAGGTCGACAACCTTTGCTCATAGGCTACTTATTTCTCACTGAGAAATATTTCCGATTATTCAGAAATTAATTCACGTTTATTTTTTTTTAAATATATAATAATAAGGATAGTCGTCTATTTCTGTTTTATATTAAAACTTATTTCATGATAAGCACGCATAAACACATCACAACCATTGCATGCTCAGCTTCTAGAAAACTAGGATTTCTCTTTCGCTCAAGATGTTACTTCATCTCTGAACTGTTACCCTTATACAAATCTGTCTAGCTATTGAATACTCTCTCATATTTGGAATATGGATCTAAGAACTGCTCAAAATTCTTGACTCAATGCATACGAGAGCAATTATCTTGATTAATGACCCAACTCTTTCCATCTTACTCTCCCAGAGACGTTTGTTCTCTGCAATTTGAGTATTCTATAAATATTACCATGGCAAACATTCATCTGAAATAGTGTCGATACTTCGACACTCAACACTAAGTCTGTTGGAACACATACAGCTGCCGCCCAACATATCTTCACAGTATATCTCCAAACCCACAAAACAATCTGAGGTATTGTGGAAGAGTCTTTCACTGATGTGTTTCCTAAAGAATAGGCATTATCATGGAAATTATTACGAGAGGAGAAAAATTTTGACTTTGTGTTCATCTGTTTCAGTCCCATCAAACATGTAGAAAGAAGTTTAGATGTATAAGGCTTTCGAGAAGGACAGAGATCTGCAAGTTGATTTGTGTCATGTAGACTTTTAAATCAAATGTTAACAAGATCCTCCATTCCCAATTCGCCATACATATACGGTACTAATATACTATAGGTTGATTAACCAACTTGTCGTGTATGGGCTCAACATAACAAAAAATGCCATGAAATTAAATGAACTCAGTGAGTTGGAGGGAAGATTAGATTTGCATAAGAAGGATGGCCTATACTTGAAAAACTGTAACTCGTATGATACCTAATAAAGAGAGTCAAGTAAACTAAATTATAATGGGAGGAACAGTGAGAATATGAGTATATGTAAGATAACGTTATATAATTGTGCTAATGGTAGGAATGGGAAATTTTCATGGAAATGATTATGAGAACAAAACGATTTCGTCTTTGTGTTCATGCGGTTCAGTCCCATCAAACATGTAGAACGAAGATTACATATATAAGGCTTTCGAGAAGGATAGAGATCTGCAAGTTCAACTGTGTCATGTAGATTGCAAAAATATTATACACAAAAAACATTTAGGTAGATTATTATGTCTATATACGAATGCTAGGAATATAAGAAACAGTTGTGTAGAGGTTGTAGCCTCGGGCAGTATATTGTACCCTCAGATTGTAGGTATTGCTAAATACTGGCTATCAGAATCAAAAATATCAACTGGTATCGAATGTGGAGGGGTAGAGTATTTCTAGGAAGGATATCAGGGTGTGTCCTGATACAGGCTTCTTAGCGCCTGTTATAAGTCCCAAGAGTTCGAAGTATAAATGGGGTATGAGTCAAATGGATGTGTAATCTTAAAGCAGGCCAGAAGAGTCATATCTGTTGTACGGAAGGCTAAGTCTGAAGACGAAAAGAAACTGGCTCTGCAAGCTAAAGATAACCCACGGGAATTCGCTCGATATGTTTCAAGTATGAAAGAATAACTCATCAGAATGCCGATGGTATGATTGTGGCAAATGCAGAAGGTGTTGTTCAACTAATGAGTGCCCATTTTGCTAAAAATTTTCACCTCGTGTATGAAACACTGAGTTCACTGCTACCTCTTCTGAAGAAACTCAGGTGTATAAAGTGGAGATATTAGAGCAGTTACACAAATATAAGAATTCAGCAATAAGTATTGATAGGATATATACACTTTATATTCTATCAATACCTATCAATTGAATATACATATACACTAACTTTCCGTATTGTTTACAGTTATTTCCTCTTTGTTTTACTGGTTATTTCTTTTGTAATGTGCACCTGAAGATGGCTGTTACAAGCTGAAACTAGTTGAGCTATTAAACTTTGTTTTAATTTTTTTCGGTTAATAGTCATTCAGTATTTTTTTATAAAAATAAAATGTCATCATCATCATCATCATCATCATACGTATCAAGGATTTAGGCCTAGTATGGCCTGTTCCGGCCTTAGAAGTCATCATTGAATCGTTTAAGAGGACGTCCTGGTTTTCTTTTTCCTAATGGCTTGTACTTTAAGGCTTCTTTTGGTAATCTTTCTGTTTTCATTCTTTGAACATGTTCCATCCATCTATGTTTATATTTTTTAATTTTTTCAATTACTGGTTCTTGGTTTAATTCTTTCATAATATCTTCGTTTCTTTTGTGATCAAATAGGGTATACTTTGCAGTTTTTCGCATAAACTTCATTTCTGCTGTTGTTAATCTTTGTTTGTCTTTTTGTTTTATTGTCCAGATTTCGCTTCCATACATTAAGACCGGTAGGGCTAATGTATTGTATACTTTTAGCCTGGTTTGTTTTTGAACTAGGTTTGGTTTAAATATAGAGTTAATTACACCTGTTATTCTTAAATATTTTGCAATTTTTATGTTTATATCTTTTTCATTTTCATAAGTGATCATACATCCTACGTAGTTAAATGAATTCACCTGTTCTAAGATCTTGTTATCTAATACTATTTTAGTTCTTGCTGGATCTTGTCCTTTAAAGGCCATAGTTTTTGATTTTTCCGTTGATATTATCATACCATAATCTTTGGATATCTCATTTAGATTTAAAATAACTTTCTCTAAGTTATCTTCAGAATTTGTAATTATAATTTGGTCGTCTGCAAAGAGAAGCGTGTTTAAGTTAACTGTAGGTGAAAGTTTAATTCCTTGATGTAAATTTTTACTCCATTTTATTATTATTTCATTTAAGTAGATATTAAAAAGAGTTGCTGAGAGGGGACATCCCCGTCGGACCCCTTGGTTTATCTCTCTTGTATATGATTACTCATGATTTAATCTTATTTGTATTTGATTATTTTCATATATACTTGTGACAGCTTTTAGGATATTATTTGGTATTTGTCTTTCTTTTAATATGTTAAATAATATGTTTCTTTTAACTTTGTCAAATGCTTTTTCAAAGTCAATAAATGCAATATGTGTTTCTAAATTATATTCTCTTCTTTTCTCTATTATTAATTTTAGGCAGAAGGCTGGGTCTATACATGATCGTCCTTTTCTAAATCCATTTTGTACCTCTAGAATAAAGTTTTCGGAATATTTCATTAGTTTGTTATTTAAGATTCTGCTGTATATTTTGTAACATGAATTTAGTATACTAATACCTCTATAGTTTTTAGGGTCATCTCTATTACCTTTCTTAAAGATAGGAATCACAATTGCTTTTTTCCATTCGATTGGGGGGATACCAGTTGAGTAAATTTTATTTAAAAAAAAAAAAAAATATATATATATATATATATATTATGTGTGTGTATGTGTTGTGTGTGTGTGTGTGTGTGTGTGTGTGTGTGTGTGTGTGTGTGTGTGTGTGTGTGTGTGTGTAATTTTTGAAATATGCCGAGAATGTCTACACATGTTATGTGGATTGGAGAAGGCATATGACCGAGTTCCTCGGGATAAGCATTGGAAAGTAATAGAGGAGTATGGAGTAGATGGCCAACTATTAGCTGCCATCAAGTCCCTGTATAAATGCCTGGAGTTCTGTGTCAGGATAAACACACACGAAGTCTGAATCTTTCACAGTCTCCTTTGGCCTCCGCCAAGGATGTGTTCTTTCACCCTTCCTTTTCATAATATTTAAGGACTGGATTGATCTTTACAGTCGAGGCAGTGAGTGTGTCAGAATTAGAGGATGTAGCATTGAACGTCTGCTTTTGCAGATGACCTAGTTCTGCTTATCTCTTCCACAGATGACCTCCAGCGAAACCTGAATAGGTTTGTAGCTGTTTATTCAGAAGCTGGAATGAAGATCAGTGCCACCAAAACTGAAGCATTTGTGGTTTCATGACAACCATCCCAGTGCACTCTACATATGAATGGAGTCCCTTTGATACAGGTGGAGAAGTTTAAATACCTTGGATCAATATTCACGAGCGATGGAAAGTAAGATAGATACTCGGATTGGCTCAGCAAGCGCAGGATTGCGGGAGTTTGGCGTTCGGTAGTATTGAAGCGGGAGTTACACTATAAGGCAAAGCTACATGTCTTCAATAGAGTCTATGTCCCTATCCTCACCTATGGTCATGAGAGTTGGGTAATGACTGAAAGAATGCGGACAAGAATCCAAGCGGCTGAAATGAGGTTCCTTCGAGGGGTGGGGGCTGATAAGACTCGAGAGAGAGCGATTCGGGAAACCCTGAATACTCAAACGTTACTTCTCCGATCGTCACCATTGGAAGTTCGTCTTGCAGTTGCTGCCCTCACAACCCATTCCAATTTAGGAAAGGTGAGCCTTGAGGATGTATATACATATATATATATATATATATATATACATATATATATACATATATATATATATATGTGTGTGTGTGTGTGTGTGTGTGTGTGTGTGAGAGAGAGAGAGAGAGAGAGAGAGAGAGAGAGAGAGAGGGAGAGAGAAAATATTATTCGAAAGATTTTCGAATTTAGAGAAATTTCTCCAGATTCTTGTCATATCAACAGCAGCCTAAGTTTCAATCTCTCTGACGCACACGTTGCCTGTGTTCAGTATTGGCGCACTCGTGACAGCGCGTAGTATATGTTTGTTTGAAACTCAAGCTCGATTTTGTTTTCAAACACGATACTGTCATTTTGTACTTGTTCTGTTATTACAATTTTAAGTCTCTGTAATTCTTTATATATTTCTTTGATTGTGATACCCGAAGATGTTGACCAATTCAACGAAACTACTGTAGTAGTAGTAGTAGTAGTAGCTTTTTAAATATATAATGTCATCTTTTTATATCTCGGTATTAGTCATTAAAGCTTGTTCATAATATTCCTACCGAGTAAAATGAATTCTGAAAATATATACAGGGTGATTATAAAATAACGTCAAGTTTTCAGAGCCCTCTAGCGAGTAATGTATTGGACGAAACACACCAATATTCGGTAGACGTATACAGTGGAATATGGGGATTCGATTTAACGAAAAAAAAGGATCAAAAGTCGCCAGCAGGGGAAATTTTGGCGCTGCCAAATATATTTTAGTAGGTGTGACTAATGAATGACTAAATGGCAAATGAGAGACAGCACACATCAATTTCATGACGTTTAATGTTAATTAGAAACGAGGTTCAATATGAACACCATTCTGATGTTCCAGGAACTGCATACGGTGCACCACATTTTCCGATATGTTGCAAATGCACGACTAATGATTCTTCTGTCAGAGAAATGTCGCAAAACACTCTGTACCTGAAGTCCGATGTGGGGTGATGCACCATCCTGCATGAAGATGGTCGAATCGAGACATCCTCTTTGCTGCAGTTGTGGAACCACAAAGTTCTGTAGCATATTGGCATACCTGTTAGCATTGACGGAACAGGTCACTGGCGATTTTGGCGATTTTCCTCGTAAAAGTATGGACTGATGATAAAAGATGCCGTAAAACCGCACCACACTGTGACTTTGGGCGAGTGGATAGGCATCTGCAGACACACGTGCGGATTAGTTGCAGCCCAAATGCGACAGTTGCGTGTGTTAATATCGCCGTTCAAATAAAATTGCGCTTCGTCACTTCATAAAATCTGCCACCTCCATGCATCAACCACTTCCATGCGCGCTAAGAATCTCAAAGGCCGCAATTCTTGAACATGACTGATTTTATAGGGGTAAAACTTCAACATCTGATGTAGGATTTTCCACACCGTTGTGTATGCGATATCAGTTTGCCGGGATATTGCTCGTGCACTGCTGGTACCCTACACATTCGTCATCTCCTGTTCTACAATAGCAGTTGCAACTTGTTCAACCTGTTGGTGATTGATTGATTGGTTTGCGTCCCCTGCCTAACTGTAATGCTAGAGTTCCAGTAGTTTCAAATTGCCGAATAAGTTTTCGTAAGTTTGTTATGCTAACTCCTTTTCGTAAATTCTTCATATGCCAAAATCACGAAGACAGCACTGGCATTATTGTTCCACTGATAATAGTTTGACTAACAAAGCACGCTCACGTAAGGTAAGAGGCATCGAAAAGCAGTTCGTTTACGAATGATAAGAAATCTCACAGGCTCTCCTTTTATTGCATGATCGCTCACAAGAAACGCGATAATGCAAATTAATGCCTTTTACTCGGTAAATAGCGTCAAAATGTCCCTTGTTGGCGACTATCGGTACTTTTTTTTTTTCGTTAAATCGATTCCCCCATGTTCCACTGTGTACGTCTACCGAATATTGCTGTGTTTCTTCCAATACATTACTCACTAGAGGGCTCTGAATTTATTTATTTGTATATATATATATTTATCTCCATTTATTTGGAGATGCAGCTCTGGAAAAGAATGACACTGATCTATTATTTTGATAGGAATGAGATCAGGAGCTCTGTGAGCTAACGCAAACTTTTAACACACGTTTTTGAAAAAGGTTGGATACATGCATATTTCCATGTTTTGGAATAGGTGTTGGTCGAGCTAAACAACTGCAGAGAAGAGACAGTGAAATTTTTATTTTTGAAGCCCAACTTCCGAGTGTTGTTGAGTAATCTTCATTCCCGCTTCGTAAAGGTGAGAATATTTTATGAAATTTGCTTTTGCGATCAGAAGAGTAAGGTAATTTTCTGAGCATGAGATAAAAGAATAGATTTTTCCGAGGTCAAAGGAACTGTCATAATTATAATGCCAGTTTATATGTTCAAGAAGATAAGAATGTTTTGGAAGGATGTGTGGGAGACAAAATATACATTTGTTATAGTCTGAGGTACGTAGAGTACAAGTTATTATGTGTAAATGGTGGAGGGAGATTATTAAGAAACGACTAAATAGATTGGCAGGATTATCTGGTACTCGAGTTAATCGACGTAGGATGTGCATCGACCAAGAACCTAAAAATAATCATTTATGAAGGTGTATTGCTCACCTCAAA
Organism: Typopeltis vanoorti; assembly: GCF_054136105.1. Lineage (NCBI taxonomy): Eukaryota > Metazoa > Arthropoda > Arachnida > Uropygi > Thelyphonidae > Typopeltis > Typopeltis vanoorti. The sequence goes on along the minus strand of NC_143562.1, from coordinate 70,454,403 downwards.
TTTCAAGAATATGTCATAGTAAACATAAACAGCCCTGTAGACCAGCACGAATGCGGACAAAATGAAAAGCACATAGAAATAGCTAGGTTAATCACGTGATTGGAATAACCAATCAATATCGCTTGCAATATCACATGCACCAAAACAATCATTATCGTAATTTGTTATTTTGTCATTATTTTCTGCAACATTGCAGGTGGGATGAAATTACTCTGTTGTCTGCTCTACATAGAAAAGGCGATGTTCAATTGAAATGGTATTTATAATTATCGCAACACTCACATGCGAGCAATTAATAATCCAAATGCAGTTATTGAATGAAGATATCAGCAACAATTTTCCATCAACGCATGGAAAGTTAACTATGGAGTCAGTTACTAGGACCTTCTGTTTAGCCCAAAATAAAAGGTGATAGTAATTATCACGGGTGAGTTCCAGCAGCTGGCAGAAGAACCCGTTCTGAATGTTGTGAAGTACGTGTATGCTGCATTTTTTCCTAATTATTATTTTCCATTTACCAAGTGAGTTATGATTAATTCTGCACCTTTACTGTTTATCAAAAGTGCAATTTTTTAGCGGCTGCCCAGCCAATGGCTCTATCTCGGAAATGCGAATTTTATTGCAATATATATATTTTTAATTTTATGGCACCGGCGTCCAATCATCCTGTATATAACTTACAGATGTCATTCATTTCCAGACTATATACCCACTTTGCTATTAGGTTTCATGCGTTTAGCTTCATTTTTCATTTTTTGAAATTATCCTAATTTCCTTTGTACCATGTAGTGCGGTTTAATATTTTGTAAACTGTTCCTCAGATGTTATATTTAACTAAGTATTTAAGATTAGTATTAAGTTAATGTTGCATTGGTATTTTATTTTATTTTTCTTTAGATTCGGGATATGTTGGACTTATGCATTCAGGAACACATTCCCAACAGTGAGGATCCAATGGTCGATTATGTGCGTACCATGTGCGATGAACAAGGAGTGCATGAACAAGTAAGGATGGTTTTGCGTTGATTGACTTGATATTTATATAAAACCAAATTTCGATTAATCGAGTGAACTGAAAATAACTGAGCAATGTAACCTGACAAAAGGAAATATTCTTCAAAGCTTCTAATAACCATTTTATCTCACATAACTATAATGATCTGTATACAGTTTTATTCATAAACAAATACAACAACGCATGCTTTAGTATGAAGGGAAAAGTAATATTTAATATTGAAATGTAATAGTTTTCGAATTATAGACATCCCTTTCTCCTCTCTTTATAAAGTGCCATCGATATACACTAACTGAACAAAAATATCTGGAACCTTGCTCACCACACTTCACACCCTAATAAGAAAACCACTAATATGGTGTAGGTCCGCTATTTTGCTGCTATAACAGAATTCAATCCTTTGCGACGTTTTTTTACTAGATTTTGATTATTTGATGCGGCAGTTCCCTTCCATTCTTTCAGAAGAACATTGGTGAAGTTTGAGATTGGTCACTAAGATCGATCTATGGGTTAGTTCACATTCGACTTTCTAATTCATTCGTAAGCTGTTCAGTGGGGTTGCACAGGATTCAGTGCAACCCTATGGAGTTCTTCAATATTCATCTCATCAAAGAATTTCTGTACAGACGTCGCTATAAACGAAATTTTTGTTACACATATATATATCCCGAACAGTCTCACATTATTTGGAAAAAAATGTCAAGAAATAAGTCAGGTGTTTGAAAAGATGGTAGCCTGTGAATCGTTCTCCTGAAAACCTAACTTTATGGATATTGCATCCCGGATATGGTAGCTATTCGTCTATCCCCCCCCCCAAAAAAAATATATATATATAAATATATGTATAAACATTAATTCAATAATTCGTTTTTCTTTAGGAGTATAAAAGACTAATTGTACAAGGTCTTCTGTGCTAGAAGAATTAATCATCATTTTCTCTCTACAACCAATGTTCATTCGTGTATACAACACCTTTTAATAATTAAGTAGGATGATGTGCACATATTTTCTTGTTTTAAATACAATGATTGTAATGATTTCTACTAAAAAACGTATTTGGAGGTACAACTATTTTATAGGAAGGTTAATATATAGGAAGGTGTGGATAACGTCCCTCTCTTTCCCTAGTCAGAGGAGGGGATACACAAATGGTTAGTGGTATATAATGAAGTTTTGGAGATATAAGTAAAATTACGTAACCCAGGTTTCAAAGAAAGAATAGAGAATAGACTTTGGTTTTAAATCATGCTGTATCATGAATGCTTAGGATTAGTTTTAGATAGGGGATGAATTTCATCATCTGGTGTGAAACCCCTGCCAATTGTATTAGAACCTTAATTGGCTATCTAAAATTTGTCATGTTTTTCTTTAGATCAGGAATTTCTAACTGTGTAAAAATAAATGCATATAATAAAAAATCTAAAAAGATCACTTTACGTGCCACAGGACTGTTATGGTATAAGTTAGATACCGTTTTGAGTTTAGAGTATATAAAATCTTTCCGCGTTTTTCTTTTTTTTCCTTTTCAAATCATGAATATGGATTCCATGAAAATGCTGGTAGTTATTTATAAAAGTCGAGATATGAGCGAGAAACAGCCGAAACTGGTGATAAATATCTTGCGTTTATCACACTAGCATTTATTTATTATTTAATTATTTGTGGCATTTATCGCCGCACACTAGGTTTGCCGTGTTGCATTCTATTTGTATTTAATTGGAATGTAGATTTTTTTTTTTAATGTTTTGTATTCCAACCTGGTCTCTGATCCTTCCCTGGGTATGAAGATCCATCAGTCCACCTCTCTGAATAATATAGAGAAATATTTACTTTATATATATATATATATATATATATATATATATATATTTTTTTTTTTTTTTTTTTTTTTTTTTTAATGTTGGGGGGATAGATGGACTGGGTCCTTGACTCTTTATCCCGTCATCAGATTGAGAAAATCTATGGATGGGGTATTATTATTGAGCTATATCAGCTGTGATCATAACAGCAGGGTAATAGCAATAGCCGAGCCTCAGTTAAAACTTCATTGGCTACAGCACTGTCATCCATTACCCTCTGGGCACCCATAGTCGCCTCGTACGACATGCATAGGCTGCAGTGGAACTATTCTTATCCAGGCTACCACCCGGGGAAATATATATATATATTTCCCCGTGTGGGGAAATTATATATAATATAATATAATATAATATAATATAATATAATATAATATAATATAATATTTTTATATACATACATATAGGGTGTACTAATGAAATTGCAATTTCGTAGTGTTCATAACTTCCCATGATTGTGCAAAACCACACACACACACACACACACACACACATATACATGTGTGTGTGTGTGTGTGTGTGTGTGTGTGTGTGTGTGTGTGTGTGTGTGGTGTTGTGTATACATATAATAGATAATAATAAGTGCATAATTAATAATAAATATATTATTAATATATTCATAATCGCAAAAATATACAAGAGATGATTATTTTCATATAATTGCAGATTGACCTGTGCGCAAAAGATAAATATGAAAAACTTGTAAGTATATCCATTTCTTAAGAACAATGAAATTTTCTATTTAAGTTCAAATATGTGTCCATTCTTTGAGAATAATGCCTTAAAACATACACTAGATTTGTTTGCACATAATTTCTGATGATCTATAATTTTGTGTACTGATGACATGATTCGTAATATATCCAAATGTTTTCCACACACACACACACACACACACACACACACACACACACACACACACACACACACACACACACACACACACACACACACACACACACACACACACACACACACACGGGGGAACACGTACACACATTTTTGCTAGCAGTAAAAATGTGTAAATATGTAAAGCGAATAAAAATAAATATTTATTCGCTTCACAATAAACATCGGTATTGATAAAATAATAAATTTCAGTTGCTTAAAAATGATAAGAGAGAAACATGTATTACAGCCTTTTAGAAAAGAAACTGAAAAGAAAGAAGGAAGCACTTACTTGGCATGGAATTGGTATATAAAAGGTGAAGAATGCAATCTTAGAGATATAGATTGATTATTGTTATTTCTACAGCTCGTTTTTAACCTAATTTGTTAATTAAACAATGTGATACAGAACCGTAGCAATATATAATCATTATGACAGTGCGAGTGGAGATCTGCAGATTGTTTCTTGTCTATGATAGGTAATATTTCTTGTAACTAGTTCAATTTAAAAGTAATAGGCGCACCTATTGGAGAGAGGAAATATTTTTGCATTAGGTATGATACACACACACACACACACACTCACACACACATGGTGTGTGTGTGTGTGTGTGTGTGTGTGCGCGCGTGCATCGATTGGTCAGTTGTTACCGACTATGCGGTTTGGTTCGATTGAAAGACTTAAGTTCTCATCTAGGATTCTAAGTTCCTTCTCCTGCCTCATACGAACCTAATATGGTTAATTCTCTCCAGGAAATTCGTTAGAAAGAGAACTTGCAATACTCTTAAATAGTACATAATGCAGATAACACTGACTGCCTTAGCATAAGCATTAGTCAGGCAACTTCTGAGTCTCAATCGTCTATAATAGTCAAATAACTTCGTATTGTGCAACCTAACTAATGTTCTCGAAGTGGGTTATTCCAATCTTCACAGAGCATTATGGTTAAGTTGTGAGTATTCGCAAAACAACCAAACTTGGTGTATTTGTCACTTCTGTGTGATGAGAAATCGGAGTTTCTGGGTTGAAAAAAAAATTCTTGCCCCTCTGTATGAGACCGACTAACACAACTTCATAATTAATAAGTCGTTTTATAATCTCTTCTATAACAGACAGATTCCTGTCTGTTACAGAAGATTTATATTTCTAGAAAGGGATGGTATAGATCGCAGAACGATCTATATCATCCCTTTCTATGTATCTAATTCCCTTCTGAATCAATCTTGTTTTCTCTTTCTGTACCTTCTGTAACTCTATATTGTTATACCTGAGAGCGCTAGAAATTTGTTTTCGTTAACAAATTTCTAGTGCTCTAGTGGTCCGTCGTGGATTATGAAATAGTAGTACTTCCAGTAGATCCTTATCTAATACAAATCCTCTCCTAATTAAATTATAGTCGTGGCTTTTTATGCGCTCCTTATCTTATCTACCATTTAACTCCCCGCTCACAGGATGCATTTTATTTGGAAACAGTGCATTGTACGTTAAAGATCAGGCAGCACTCATTGAATATAAATAACAAGCATGTTTATTAAATACTAAAACCGAATACACAATTCATGCAATAGGGAGATTGCTTCTTGTATCTTTAATTTAAGCTTTGCTCTATATCACAAACTTCTACAGCAAACTCCCACAAATAATGTAACATATCTCACAAAATCACTGCAACAAAATTTATAACTCCTATTTTAAGCAAACCATTTTAGAACAGAATCTCTATAGTAATTTTCTGCAGTTATGCAACATAAATCTTTAGAATTGCTTACAATTATCAATTAAACTTTTAGCCCAATTACTTCTTAGGAATTTGCTATGCTTTGGTCTATACACCTAATAATTCCAACCATAAATTCGCAGTAATTACTTTCAGACTATATCTTTCTTAGCACTATAAACTTAGTAGTCCCTTTAAGATAGTTCTCTTACATCACATACGAAATAACAAATAACAAATAACTCAGACGAGTTATTTATCCCTTTAGTGATCCTCTTCAATGTTCGTCTCCGAGCCCTTAGTTTCCTTTTCCGTCTCGGGTTTTGGATTTTTTTTTTCTTAGAGGTTCGCAGAGCACCAGCGTCTCATTCAGAATGGTTCACAGGATCTGGAACTCGATTTCCCGGCATCTTGGAGCTCGGGCGAAGGGATCCTACGGTCTGAGCATATGCAGATTTGTCTGATCGGCAAAGCATTGGGTCCGACTCGGATACATCCTCTGTGGCTAATCACCTTCTGGTAGCCATCATTTTTGATCTGGACGACTTGCGGTGGATCGACCTCCTTCTCATCTTTTTCTCCTTCTGACTTCCGTGTGTCCTAGCCGAAAAAATGTCGATTTCGCTGGTTGAAGATCCATGCCTTATATTTATCCTTCCACGGAACCCTGGGTTAAGAATTGATACCCCCACAAACACTTCGTCGTGATTCTCTTGATCAGTGGCGGCCGGTGAAATTTTAAGTGGGGGGTTCTGCCTATGCAAAATAAAAAAAAAATTCTTTTTTTCCTAATTAGTAACCAATTTATTAATAAATAAATCTGTAGATTTATTTATTAACAAAAATCCACTTTTCGACGTTTCGACCTTTATATCAAGGTCATCTTCTGGAGCATATGCGCTATATACAGAAAACAAGCTACACTACAATCTACATGGTTTGTTAAAGATACTGACCAACCGTTATAACAATTATTGGCCTGACCTCTGGCGAAAAAATCCCCCAATCGCTAACTTCCTTATGGAAACTGCTGAACAAAGCGCTCTTGATTCCGCCACTCTAAAACCTACACTGTGGCTTTGATACGTTGACGATGTGTTCGTTATCTGGCCGCATGGGCGACGAACGCTAAACACATTCCTTAGCCACCTGAATAAACAACATGCAAACAACAAACAATTTACCATCGAACTTGAAATTCAGAACTCCCCTGTTCCTAGATACACTGGTCACATGTCTTCCTTCAGGCAGTCTATCCTTCACGGTCTACCGCAAACCGACACACACACAGGAACTAAAAATCATCAGCGACACATACATAAATAATGGCTATAACAAAAATACTATCAATAAAATACCTCATAAAACATCAACAAAAAGAAATCTAGACTACAGTAAAGCCATCCCATACATTAAAGGATTATCGGAAAAAATCAACAGAATCCTACACTGTTATAGCCACAATGCCACCTCTAAACCACCTACTAAACTTAAAAACATATTCATCTCCTCTAAGGATCCTCTCTTCCCATTAGCGCATCCTGGAGTTTATTGCATCCACTGCACCTGTAACTTACCATACATTAGTGAAACAGGACGTTCAATCCCTATTCGTAAGAAAGAACACATAAGACACATTATAACCATTTTGGTGAAGCAGGCCTCTCAGATCACGCTCTCAACACCTTACACCAAATCGACTGAAAAAGTACCCGCTCTTTACACCATACAAAAATCTGGTATGAAAGAAAATTTAAGATATATATATATATATATATATATATATATATACTTGTTGTTTCTCCCAATGTAATTTGAATGTAATAATAGGACTCTAGCGTTGATGTATAATTTTATTTTTATTTTTTATTTTAATTATTTTTTTCGCCAATTGTTGCAACAGTTGGTCAGCAACTTTAACAAACCATGTAGATTGCAGTGCAGCTTGTTTTCTGTATATAGTGCATATGCTCCAGAAGATGACCTAGATATAAAGGTCGAAACGTCGAAAGTGGATTTTAGTTTATATTAAACTAAAGTTTTACTCAAACACGGTAGTTGTCTTTAATCCGTTTTCTGTGGAACTATGTTTGATTCACGCCACTTTTATCACTGACCTTGAAGGTGGTCTTAGACTGAGCTTGTAAACAAAGGAGTTGTCTTACACTTCAACTAGAGCACTAACATCAAATAACATTCCGGTGGCATAGGCTTTGCCCTTAGCTTTAACATATAGAGATCTTTTTGTTTATACAAGTAAGCAAGCTAATTCCCTTTGGGCTCTATACATAGACTTTAGCATTATATTTACAGTAACAAACAAAATTCTTTTTGTAAGCTTTCTAGATGTGACCTCTGTAAAATCAATGCAAAGGGCATTGAAAATTTTCGCTGCATCGAATTTCACACTATCATGGAGTTAATTTAAGTTGCTAATAAAATACCGTACTCAAACTGGATAACTATTGGAGAGTAGACCTCTAGTCCTTCCCCATTAAGGGAAGGACTAGAAGTCTACTAAAGGAAACGGATTTTCGTACCGGCTCAGCAAATATCTGGGATGACAATGGCCATTTTACAAGCACAGGTCCAGTCGTGAAAATTTTGTTATACACTGCAAATTAAAATATCTTAATGAAAAGAGAAAAAGATTACCTAACGTTACCAAAATAACTTCTTTCCAAAAAGAAATATAAGTTCACTGGTCATAAATATATCCATTGCTTAAGAATAATAATTAAGGATAAGGAGATATAGGATGCTGATGTGATAATGGATTGAGATTTGTGGGTTTAGGCTTACCTATTTATGCTACTTTAATGATAAGGCGTATTTTAATATAAATATTAGTACCGCAGTCTTTTATGTTGCATCTTAATATTGTTTCTGAAATTCCATGATAAAAATTACGTTAATTCCATTCTTTTATTATAAGATTACTTCGTTTTAAAAATAACCATTCACTATTTTAAATAAAATCTTTGTTGATATTTCAGGATCCTGCAGTGAGACAAGAAGTACCTCAACCGGCATTAATAGTAAGTGATTATCACCTAATTAAACAATTTGTACACCTTTATCTCTGGTTTTCTTAAACAGAGAGTTAAGAAATAAACGGAATTTAAAGATACACAAATCCTTAACCAGGCCAATTTTTTCCAACTTTTTAGCAGAATGTTACGCTAACACTTTATGCAATATAATCTGTCTCTTTTTATTTAACACTTTAGTGCTGAATAAAATTGTTTAACGGTTTAGTGGTAAAACGATTCAATTTAGTTAATTAAATAATATTAGGAAAATAATATATAACAAAATTGTCAGTTTTCTTCTTATTTCTACGTAAGTTATTCCTCCCTAAAATAATACAAATTGCTTGTTAGTCAGTACTAAAACAGAATGACTATTATGAAGCTGCTTAATAAATTTCTTCATTAATTAATTCTATCTCCTATTGAGATTTAAAATATGCTTATATTTATTTATCATCAATCATTTTGAATAGCAATTTTTAAAAATGATCTTCAACTCAGGAGACTCTAGAATGCATTTAAAGATTATTGCCCCTTTCGTGGGAATTTACTAAGAATTATTTTTCTTTATTTCTTTATTTTAGATTTCAGAGAGTTATATTCAATAATTCGTTACTTATTTATTGATGTATAAATTGGCACTTAAATGTTATTTATTGTGAATATATTTCGAAATTGAAAATCGAAAAAAATATGAATTTTTTTCTAAATTTAAAAAAAATATATAAAACTGTCTCAAGGAAAGAGAAAAAAGTCATTTCTCTGTCTGTCTGTCTGTCTCTCTTTTCTATTTATTTCTCTTAATGTACGTTTATTTGCTTGGCTGTTTCTTTCTTCTTAACATGATATTCATCTATTTAAATGTGTTGAAATGTATTTCATTTATTCGCATTTTATATCCTTAGTTTTATTTTATTTTTTTCAGAATTGCACCAATTCCCTGCTCTATGGCCATTCTCCAGGATATAATACACAGTGAAATGAATTCAAGTGAAGGAATCAAGAGCATATGGACATTCTATATATGCATCAAAAGCCTCGATGCAGATTTTATTTGTGCCTCTCTTTCTAAACTTTTAACAGTGTCAATGAAATTATAATAAAAATGGTTGCATTAATAATATATTCACAGGACACTTATTTTATAGGAATTACTGGCTTTTTTCCTATGTTTCAATATCTAATATCCACTTTTGCGAGTATTCAAGATTGTTCTAATTATGAATACTAACTTCTCAATAAGTTGGTTTCAGTGTGAAAGGTGAAATATCCCAATTAAATTTATTTAACAATAACTAGAGAATTTCAATTTGATCACCTTGGTCATCAAAGAAATAATCACTAACATTCGTAAATAAAAGGAAGTAAAGAAATTTCTGAACAGACTTATTTATTTCAGCAAAATTAGAAGAAAAAACATAATGTTGGCAAAAAAGGAAAATAAATAGCAAAAAAGGGCAGAGAAGATTGCGTTTCAGGAAATCTAGCATAATTTATAAACACACACGCACACACAGAAATAACCCCTTTACAATTGGGCATGTTATCATTATAAGAAATCTATAATGACAATTATCTTTTGTTAATGGTAATTAACAAAAATATAATATTCTTCAAAGATATAACATTATAGAAGATTTATAATAAACATGAAAAGAGATGAAGAAAAACTGTGAAAAAGTAAATATACACAAAATCAGATATTTTCAAATTTAATGAACAAAATCTGTAATGATGGTAAAATATCTGACGCGAACAATGCAGCTATATTTCTGACAGCTGAGAAGAATAAAATATGATCTATAAAATATTCAAAATGATTTAAATTTAATCAACTAACATTGCCCGTGCACAGATGGACTAAATTGAGAACCGGTCAAATAAATGCTTAGAAAAAGTTTCTCTCGTCGACGAATATAATCGAACAAACACAGGCTATTTTTCTGGCGACTCAGCGTTGAGGATTACAATCGCCATTTCTACTGAGCTACCCGGCCTCAACTGCTTACTCAATTTCCAAAAGGAACTAAATCAGCCTTGCATTTTCTCTATAAGGCATTAACTGAGTATTTTAAAAAAAAGCATATATATTTTTTACTATATATATATTATTATATATATATATATATATATATATATATATATACTATATATATATATATATATATATATATATAATGATCGGCTTTTACTCGGTTGTTGTGAAACATTTTAAAAACATAGATTTAATGACTGAAAACCGAGATAACTTATAAAGATTTTAATAAGAATAATACAACTAGTTTCGGCTTATAACAGCCTTCCTCAGGTATTCTTAAAGGACAAGGATAGTAATAAACATTGAAGTATCTAAACAAACTGGAAATTACAGGTAAAAATTGCCACACATAATTGATACATAAAAAACGTTGTATTTTTTCAAATTGTTCTAACAGGCGTGCCATTGTTTATTGCGAGTATGCGTGCAGACTCACGTGAACGCCAATATTGAATAACTGCAGCATGGCTATCTGGGATGTTATAACTCAAATTGTTGTTTAAGTGGACAGGGTTCAGCAGGATTTCCCTTGATTCTACAATTTTCATCTCAAACTCATCATCACAGTGAAAGACATTTTCTGATCTATCCCAGCAAACGGAGTGGCTTTGTTGATCATCATTAGGATTATTTGAAAAAAGAACATGATTGGATAACGCAGTTGCATGAGATCTTGTGTAAGAGATGTTTCTCTTATACTCTTCTATACATTGTTCAATAGATTTGTTAGTTTGTCCGAAATAAGGGATATTGCAATCGCACCATAATTTATATACACCTGGATATTTTAGGTTGTGATTAGCAGGTTTTGGATGACTGATTAGAGAACGGATTTTAGGAAGTATGGTGAAGAACGTCCTGATATTATATTTATAAGGACTTTAGCTAATTTTTAGAGACTGTGCTAATGTATGGAATGGAGATGCTACCTTTAAAATTAATAGTTTCTGTTGTACACTGCCTAGGAGGATCCAGAAGAAATTTCTTAATCTTTTTTTCAGAGTATCCATTTTGTTTAAAGATAAGAGTGAGGTGATTTATTTCTTTTTGTAGTTCATCTTGTTCATTCAAGAGAGAGTTTGCTCTGTGTCCTAAGGTAGATATAGTTCCAAGTTTTTATGGTGGAAAATAATGAGAAAGATTATGCAGACATCTATTAGCATGAGTAGGTTTTCTGAACATAGAGATTTTTAATCTTTCAGAGCTTCGTCAGAGCTTCAGAGCATGACATCCAGGAAAGCTAAGGAGTTATTATTTTCTAGATCAGCAGTAAATTTTATATTAGGATGTTGGATGTTGAGATGATGAAGAAAATCTGTGAGAGATGTGTGCCCGTGATTCCAAATAATTTCTTTGTCATCCCAGAACACTAACCTATGGAAATTCATCAAGAATCACGCAGTGTGAATGGTGCAAATATCATGATGGTTAGAAGATGCTTTAGAAGAATGAAAACGGGAGAATGTACTTCAAACGATCAGCCAGGAGCATCACATAGCATTGAAGATAACAGCTGATGAGGAGGAAAGGATTTGACACAACACTCGTGCGGTGCGCATAGTTAGGATATATTATTTTTTATTACTTAGTCTTTCCATATTATTATCTAACCGTGATTCTCAACAATGGTCAATACTCCCATAATTTTAAAAGAACCCTTACACAGAAAAAGAACTGAATTCATCAAAAGCATCTTGGTCTTTTCGACTTGGGAATATCGTAGCTGCTTTCTATCCAACAAACTTGCTTCCAATCCCAAAATATTGTATTTCGAAGTTTTCAGGTGGCAGATTAAAGACGTCGGCTCCATGAAACCCTCATATGATTTAACTCTTGCCCCTTTTCAAGATATTATTATCAATATACCATAGATTTGTAATATGACATGGACTGGGTTCATATTAAAAACAATCATATTCTATTAAGAGCCTAGGGTGCCCACTCGACTAAATCCTTTCAATGGAACGACCTGATGAGGATCCCGTATACGACGCTAAGAAACTTTATCGGGATTTCTCTATTGAAGTTGAGTTAGTAGGTTTCATAATGAAATGGTCTTATTAAACAAGATTATTTATCCCTCAAAGTGGCCAGGAGACGACATAAAGTATACATTTAGTCGGACGGTTGTTCTAAACGTATAGGTTATCAATGTCAATCTGGGCAGGTTCTGGAGGTTATAGACTTATCAACTCCTGGGATCGTTATTATATTCTTACACTACATTCATAAAAGACCATACTCAACTCAATTTTTCATAAAATATGATGAACAGTATGTAACCGAAAATTATTAATGACTTTCCTTTAATATCTTATATATAAAACTGGACTGAACTTGCTTATCTCAAATCTCTTTGATTTTAATACAGCAGCAGAATTGGGTGATATTTCAGCTAGCTTTTGTAGAAGGGGATATTTTTATGATATTTTACTTACTTGAATACATTTTCTCTCTCAGTTATTGACACTCTGCCCCTCTACTTTTCCTAGAAAAAAAATCGAAATTATTTTTGTGTCATTTTCGCCATGAAAAACCGAGTTCAAAATATATCCAGTGGAACAGCAACACATCAGTATCGATAAGCTGAGAATCCCCCCCCCTCTCTCTCTCTCTCTCTTTCTCTTCCGTTCTATGTCTCTGTGTACTCCAGAATGAAGGGAGATTTTCACACCACTGAATGGAAATATTCTGGATCCTATTCGGAATCTATACATTTAATACAATTTATTGTGAAGATATTGTGCATTGCCTTTAGGCCGCTATATTTGGTGACCGTTTTCCCTTCCATTTGATGCATATGCATCCAACTACTAACATCTTTATAGACGTGCTTAATAAACTATGTATTACGAAAACCGATATTCAGTTTCATTTCAACACTTACAATTTTAATATATTATTATTTAAATCAAGATGTATGCAAATGATGCACTACTTATATCCAAAAGAAATGGCCATCAATAAAGCTTTCCACCTGGCATTACTTTTCTCTTCCATTCTTACATAAATGACCAAGTCTAATTCCTCTTGCCATAATTGTAACACAACACACATCCCCTCTTTCTTGTGATTTTCAGTAAAAATGAAGACAGAAGAACAATAATAATGTACAATAAACTAGAAAGTCTTCCAGTACAGATGAGGTCTATCCTGTTATAATCAAACCTGGTACTCAAAGCTATCTCCTTTCTGTATGCATTTGTACTCAGCTGGCATATATCACAATGAATGCGAAGCAAGATATCCAACGTATTCCAAAAAAAGAGATAACTTGCATTATGGGCAAATCACATTATGGGCAAATATCAAGAATAGTGATCGGAGCTTACTCCACTTCTACCACGAGTTGCCCCAGCTTGCACTACCCTTTGGGATCAGTGCTGCAGTTTCCAGGTATTTGCTTACGCTTGGAATCGCCGAACTTTATGTAGTTTCTACTATATTCGGCATGAAACTCTTTGAGTTTCTTATTCGGCTAAGAAACTATATGGGATGTAATATCCCTTAACTTAAACAAGATAACTCTGCTACCATCCGAACAATAGCCATTTTTTCAATCCACTCCAAAATAATAAAGTCATCAACAGTCGACTTCACCATTTCCTATAGGCTAACAAGTTATTGAGTTAATGATCATAATCATAAATTCCGATATCCATGACTAGTGCCTTACCCTACATCACCCAACGTTATATACGTGACATGACAATGCTTAAAAATCATGCGAAATTCCTCCTGATGATTCAAGCGCATTGTTTCTTAAAATGCACCGAAAGCGTACTACATAAATTGCTATTCTTTGATTTAACTTCCACCTACTGCAACAACCGGGTAGGAATCTTTCTCTTAAGTC